>NW_024582075.1:1246042-1369307 GCF_017639235.1 Corvus kubaryi
AGAGAGAAAAAGAGAGAAAAAGAGAGAAAAAGAGAGAAAAAGAGAGAGAAAGAGAGAAAGAGAGAAAGAGAGAAAGAGAGAAAGAGAGAAAGAGAGAAAGAGAGAAAGAGAGAAAGAGAGAGAGAAAGAGAGAAAGAGAGAAAGAAAGAGAGAAGGAGAGAAGGAGAGAAGGAGAGAAGGAGAGAAGGAGAGAAGGAGAGAAGGAGAGAAGGAGAGAAAGAGAGAAAGAGAGAAAGAGAGAAAGAGAGAAAGAGAGAAAGAGAGAAAGAGAGAAAGAAAGAAAGAAAGAAAGAAAGAAAGAAAGAAAGAAAGAAAGAAAAGATAAGCTACAGTGCTTTATTCAAATAAGCATTTTTTACAGTGAATTTATAACATGTCACTATTTTTTTATTGCCACTAAAGCACAAATTATCCTGTGACCTAGGTGGAGGCAGAACTCCTGGCTGAAGCTTTAGCTTCAAGCAGAGTATACTCAAAGTGTGGTCTACATCAGAGAATTACTGAGATTTAATCTCTCACAGCTTTGGTTTCCTATCTATAAAATGGGGATGGCATAGCTTGCAAAAGCAGATAATACTTGGAAAGGTACTGCGTAATGTTTATCTGCACATCATACAACGTCATACAATTGCCACATTGTGTCCTGCTTATATTCCACGATGTTTATCTGTGGCCTTGGGCAATGCAAAGCAGCTGTAACTCCCAAGGTCGTCTCTTATGTCCATAGAGGTGAACAGATGCCTCTCCTGATAACTATTTTATAACAAGGTCTAATACATTTCAGACTATACATGACCTAAAAGTATATGAAAAATTCAAACACAAGGCCTGAAAGCCAGAACATGCACAAATGAGGATCAGCTATCCCTGCTTGACCAAAGTCCATGAAATTTCTACAATTGGATAAAGTACTCCTGGAATACTTGTTACTGCAGAAGTCCTTTTCTTATCCATAACATGCAAAAATAATTAGAAATGGTTCTGATATAGCAATTGCTTGCAGAGCCTCCTGCCTTTGGGAGACATTATTCTCAAAATAACCAACACTGAGGTGCATCATCATCTTCCTGTTCAATCCTATTTCATAGATTCATAGACTGGTCTGGGTTGGAAGAGACCTTAAAGAACATCTAGTTTGACCCCCCCCTTCCACAGGCAGGGACACCTCCCACTAGACCAGGTTGCTCAAAGCCTGATCTAGTGGAATTTATCTTCTGAATTCCCACCATTCATTTTAACCTTTTTTAACCTCTACATTGATCTTACACATTGTGTCTTCTGAGAATGCCCACAATGTGACAGTTCTGATAGTGGCTCACGTCACGTGAATTCCTGTCAATTACAAACCAGTTTCAAAACGCTGTCAACACTGGAGTACATCAGACAGTTACCGTTCTTAACCTAACCCAAATTGAAACTCACAAAGTTTTTTCCCCTTTATTTCAGTAGCTATTTCTAAGAGATCTTTGAAACATAGCAAGTTATGTATCAGGAATTTTGAACTTGTGCAATGAAGAGTCATATCAACTGAAAAAGTTTAAGATCAGGAGCTGACAAGGAGTCAAAAGACCTTTGGAATGCATTATAGTGCTACCCTGTCTGCACAAAAAAAAAAAAAACCTGTGAAAAAAAAGCGCCATCTCATTTCTACTTCAGTTTTTTTCCTTACTATTCTTTACTTCTCACAGTTTAGAAAACTTCTTATAAAACAAATGTTTTCTTCAGCCTCAATGCTAAAACAATAAACCTACAAAAGCAAGTATCTAAAGAATATGTACCTTCCTTACTTAAAATAAAATGCATAAATATTACAGGGATTGAATTTGTTTCCTTTAATTGTGTAGTAGAAGCAGACTAACTTTTTCCAGTTCTCAAAAATAGGTATGGCTAAAACCGGAGGTCTTAAATCCTCAGTGTTACTCTCCCATGCTGTTTCAGAGCATACAGTAAAACTATTTCTAGAAATCTAAACTCTTTTAAGCCTATTGTTAAATCCAGTTTTGTTTCTCCTTTGTTCTAAAAAACATTCCTCAGAGGAAAATCAAGACGACATATGCTACTTTTGCTATAAAAAATACAAATATACAAAAATATATTTTTGGCTTTATAAATACTGACTGTAATAGCAAATTCCATCAAATTTCCTAGGACTGTTGGCACAGTAGAAACATTCACTTTCTTATTTAGAGGTATGTTTCAATGGTTTCAGATGAGAAAAATTAGGTGTTTGTGTGGCTTTACGACTTTCTTCTAGTTTCAGACTGGCTACTGCCTCTGGTCATTACAGAAAATTCTCAAAAGAGCTGATAAGTAAAAGCATTTACCATACTAAAAAAAAAAGTATTAGATACTAAAGGAAAGAGGGGAGAGAGGACAACTGAGAATTGTGTGTTTCTCAAGAGATACAGGACAGAGGATGCTGATTAAGTACTACCATCTAAACCAAAAAATAACTTTACTTCTTTCCCAGCTAAAAGAGTATACAATAATCATAATTTAAAAAAGAAAAAAAAAAACAAACAGTCTCCGATTCAATCATTGGGTTTTTAAGTCTTTAAAGAACCTCTGTGTTGTTCTTCTCAAGTCCATTCTTCTTCTAAGGTTTGATCATTTGCAAAATTGTAGTCTCCCTCAGGCTGGAGACTCAACATGTGTTTTTTCCTACATCTTCTGTCAAGCAGAAAAGAAATAAGAAATTATTCCACGATATTTGCTTTTATAAAGTGATTACCCTACAATTTGTAAAGTGTTAGTGCATTTTGAAACTGTTTTTTCACACAGCAATGGGGTGCACACACATTTGACACAACTTTAAATGTAACAAGCTTTAGCAATTCAAGTCATTCATACTGTCTCATTATGTGCATTGGCAACTAATTTGCTTTCCAGAAATCAGTATACACAGAAGTTTACAATGCTGATTTTGTAATTCTAGAATAATCATATAAAATCAATATAGCTTCAGCAAAAAATCTTTGCCATTTTTGAACTACAGTCCTGATCTTCACATGTAGTGTCATCACCAGCTTGCAATTTCATGGTGTTTCTTGAAAGTTTGCTTCACCCTTGCTTCAAATTCATTTACCGCTGATCCTTGAATACTTTCTACAAATAATAAGCCTTCTTTACTATATAGGAAGTGGAAAAACACCTTATTCCCTAAATAATGCACATTTTATCTTTAACCAAAAATTGAGAAATAGTTTGGTTTCTCATTGGACTAAAAGCATGTTATTTTTTGACCTGTGTTCTCTTGATGTCAGAAGTGCTCTTCGCATGGCCTCTTGAACATTAATCTTGTTTGTAATGTGTAGATTTTTTCTTACAGAATCCACTAATACTTTCCTTATGCATAACCCTAGAAATATGTAGTACACTAATTCAGACAATGTTGTGTTGCCTTGTTCTTCAGTTCAAGGCTTGTTTTCTTATGTTTCGTAACATGGAAAAATTCCTGTGCATTTTTAAGTTTAAACCAAAGTGCTCTTACATCATGCATATGTAAAATATCGCACATCTGTCATAACATTCTCACCTGTTATGAATGAAAAAGCATTCAAAGAAATCTAAGGTTTTAATTTCCGTGACATTTCTGCCTCTCTCAAAAGTCTGGGCATACGATATACTTTTGTACAGTCTTATGTACAGTCTGAAAACTTCACTCAAGTGAACTCCTGTAGATTTCCATCTTCTGAAAACTGGCTTTTTATTTAGCCTAATTTTAAGCTAAGTAGCTTCCAGCCATATCCCTGTTTCTCACTGGACATAAGTAACTTTAAGCAGCACATGGGAAATACCATAGACGGTAACACCTTCCAATCTCAGACATGAGACAACAATCAAAGAGGGCATTAGAATCAAGCAACATTTTCACAGACCATGAGTGGCTGAACCATCACATCTCTGAGAACAGCTGACAGCTTGCCCTCATTTAAAGAAGCATTAGCAATGCCTTCCAACAATAGGCCCAAGTCTATTCCACTTTTTTTCCACAGCTATATAAAGGGATAAATCCCATATTCAGCTGGCTGTGCAGATCTTAGCACATCTGAGACTGCCAATCAGGGCACAAGGCAAAGCCTGGTCAGGGTACGTTCCTCAGTGTCATACTCCTGGTTTCATGTCATTAATTACCGCAGATACCATTCTATAAATGTTCCAATTGTATCTATGGAGAAAACTGAAGTAGTGTCACTTTTTCTAGCCTACTTTCTGCTATCAGAGCACCTGCTTTAAAATTGTATCCTTGCAAAAAGGCCTTCCACATTTTAATATTTGGAAAAGCATCCACTAAATTTTGAACTCATATACACACATATTTTGATCACTAAAAATATAATACAATTAGAGAAGAAATTGAGCTAAAAACTTCTGTTGGGAAAATCAGACCATAAAATCTAACAAATACAAATACTATCCTGCAGTTATGACCGAACTGACATTTTTTGTTGCTGTCCACTGAAATGTTTAACCAGTTCTAGGTTATTACATTTGCCTTTTTATTAATCTTATCTACACTGTTGTGTTCCCAGGCTACCACAAACATTGCAGAAAGTCTTGTCTTTATGGTAAATAAGCTCTATCTGGTTACCTAGGTGCAACATAAACTATTTTCTATGAACCAAATACAAAACTAAACATCTGAAAATGAAAACCTTAGAGAAAAAAAGACAACTGAGGTTTGCTGCCAGAATATATTCTTTATATTTAACATTCATACTCTCCTGTCAAATTTTCAAGCAATTAAAATAAACAATATTTAGTGTAATTTAATTTTAAATCTTATGATAATTGTCAGTGACCTTTGAACCTTGGAAGCAGTGCTACCATCCACATGGCAAATGCAATTATGGAATCTGATTTCCTACATGTTGTAAGCAATGAAACTGCTTTAATTGACACTGATATATATTTGCAATAACTTTTGTGTAAATTAAAAATCAATGCCAATATTAGCTCCCTGGATCCTATTTTTATCAGACTGCTTATTTCTTTAGAATTGGAGATACACAATATATGTTTTAAATCCCAGTGTAGTCTTCATGCATGCCATTTATGTGAAAAGCTTGCATATCTCGCACTTACGTACACACAAATAAGGACAAATCCCGTCAGATCTAGGCTGCCTTCAGGAGATTTTACTTCCAGCTGATTTTTGATTGATTGTCAAGCATGCTTCACCATGACTAAGTGGGATATCATTGTATTATCTAGTATCAATGATGCAGTACATTGTAGATAGCCAAAGCAGGGTTACAAAAGACACTAAAAGTAGAATTATTCACTTTACTTTTTTCCAATTTTTATAAGGCATTTTAGATTTGAAACCCTCCTGTCCTGTTGTGCATTCAAAGATATTCTTGGAATACATTGCTAACATTTCTCTCCTATTTTATCATTTTTCTTTGTCCCCATACTCTTTGTTTAAATGTTGGAAAGCAAACCATAAATACAAACATATAAAATGTATTTAAAACTTTATACCAAGAAAGGTGCTTTTGTTTAGTATCAATAAAAATATTCTGCCATCTGGATGCAAGCATTCATTAAGAATTCAGGTAAATTTCAGACTAGGCTTTGAAACAGTCACAATAGCTGCTGTGGGGAGTGGAAGGAAGGTGGTCTTTGTGGTTTGAGCCCTCAAAACCAGCATGCTGGATTGAGTATTTTTCTATTGTCATAAAACCACAGCAACTTATAATTTTTCCCAAAAAGTAAAAATGCTAACAGTATATTTTGAAACTATGGTGTTAACCATATAAGCTATATATTAAATAAAGATGGATTGAGGAACAATGAAGAGAATAACAACACTCAAAGGTCTTGCTCTCAGACACAGCATAGGGCCACATCTGATCTCACGGTAGTTTATCCTGCTGTGACTGCATAGACTTCATTAAGCTTCAGCCTTTATATAAATACAAATGAATACATAAATAGAAAGCAAAGATTGCACAGATTTTACAGTGGGGGAAGGGGGAGCAGGGGGGAGGGTGCCGAATCTGAATCGGGAAGCATCCAGCTACAGCTCCAGTTCTGTTTTCAAAGGCTGTTTGTTCACATTGTACTCCTTAGCAAGGAAGCTGATTTACATCATCATTGAAAAGCAGCAAAAACAGTACAGTATTATCAAATATCAGGGAAATTTTGCCTCTCAAAGAAATAACATTTCAAACATGTAATTGAAACTCAATTTGACATAAATTAGGTCTTTATATTAGAAGCATTAAACCACACCAGCCCCTTGTATTAATTTAAACTCAAGCAGAGAACTCTCTTCTTTCCTGTGTTCTTTCCTAGCAGTACTAGTCAGATGTCAGGATGTACCTGATGTACCACCAGGATTCACACTCCAGAGAGAGAATCATCACCACTCCTCTCACTCCAGGTTTTTTTTTCAGCAAACTGCATTTGGGAAGAAGGAAAAATAGAAAAAAAAAAAAAAATCAGACCACTTCAAAACATAATCAATTTTTTTTGCTTGCAGAAAGATGCACAGTTTTGTGATCAGTGAAATAATCCATTTTAAAAATAAAAGAATGAAAAAAAAATTCTATAAGCTAGATTTTGTAAATGCCAGAGTCCCAGCACACCCACTGTACCTGTAGTTATATTTTACTCGGAAAACAAGCCACCGACTTGTAATTTGCTTCTGATGTAGCCTAAAAGCACTTTATAATATTAAAGCTTATTGATGCCTGTAAGACCCTCTTACCTACAGCTATTTCAAATGTAGCAAAATAATGCAACACTAATCACTAAGACTTTTATTCCATAATAGATGTTTTTCTCACTAAATCAATTCAAAGGCTAATTGGGGTGGAAGGTGACTATCTCTAGTGGTTATAAATACATTTGCATTGCTATCAATCTTTTACCCGGCTGATGTTTAACGAGGCTGAACCGGAGCCCAGCCCCGCTCGGTGCCGTGCCGCCGGTGCCAACGCGTAGCCAATGCTGCCATCCAGTGGCACATCCAGCGGGGGATGACAGGGATAAAGGATTCCTTTGCTCAGCTCCACCTTTGTCCTGCGGGTCCGAACGTCCGAGCAGCTCTTCCAGTCTGAAGGTAGTGCCGCCCAAGCTCCCTCTGGTCTGCTGGGCTCCCGAAACTCGACCTATCTACTGCAGCCAGAGGGGTAATAGAGCAGCAGACACCCCACGACAATTTAAACCAGACAAGCCTCGCCTCAAGGAAAAGAAAGACCAGAAAAGGTTATTGATTCCTTCAGTGTGTCTTGGACCACAGCCTATGTCCATCTTATATTCTGAGTCACTTAAAACATCTACAAGTACATTCCACCCTCCTGCCCAGCAAAAAGTCTCTTGTTACTTTTTAAAATAAACTTCCTCACACACACAATCAAACAAAGAAAAAGGTAAGCACTGTACTTTTATCAGGCACATAATTTAAGGTCTTATATAAACTCCACGAGTTCCAGGTGTCAAAGAAATATAGAAGCCCAGTTTACTTCAAAACAAACAACATGAACATGTCTGAAACATGTGATACGGTTTTCCTCAGAGAAACTTAAATAAACATTTTTGGATTGAAGAATGTTAAAAAAAACCATTCTTAGAGCATTTGCCTAATGAGAAAATATGGATATATGTGACAGATAGCATCTGGTTTTCTACCAGAGATGTTATTGGAGGAAAGAGTTGTTTTATTTACTCAGCTTTCTGCGAAATAGATTATCTAAGTGAGCACAGCATCATTTCTGTGTGGACAGCTTGCAGTGAAGTGTATCTTCCCCCTTTCAAGACAGGATGGTCTAAATCAAGTATTTTGCATGCACCTGCGGATTTTACCCATCACCAGCCAGACTGTTACAAGCATTATCCACAGAAGGATCATACATAGTCAACAGCAAACATATAATAAGCAAGCAGCGAATACAACATTTATGAAGCTACATTATTACTAGGTGCTCTCTAGAGTTTTACAACCAGAAACTTGAAGTAGCCAGTTTGTTAGCAGACTGGGTTAAGTAAAGCCAGCTATTATGATTGCAGTATTTTGCTTTCATGTGTCTAATGTCGTAGTAAACAGTTCATAAACTTGTAAGTTACGATATTAAGGCAGTAGGCAAAAACCTTATATTCTGCTATTACTTAGATTTTGTACATATAGTGTCAGAACACAGTATTTCCTCTGAAATATTAATGCTGCAGCATGGTACTTTACTGCAAGTAAAGACAAGACAAGCCTTTGCATCAATGAATACACAGGCTAAAATGAGTACAGAAATAGAAGTGGAAGCCTAAGGGAAAATAGCATCACAAAGTGAACAAAATAAAGTGAGAATTAACTACAAACACATATGCATAAGGGTAGTTAATAGCATTTTCTCTAGCTACAGTGCAAATTTACATTGCTGTTTAAAAGGAAATACAGGGCATACTTGTTAGATGATAAAAAACAGATTTTAAAAGCTTTCTCAAGACTTAAATCAAGAATACACGTTGGGGGAAAAATGGTCCAGAATAAAGGTTCTATTTAGAAAGCCTGTGGCTAAACAGTGAATGAACATTACAAAGAAAATCAAACTCCCTGCAAATGTGGTGCATATGTTGCAGCATTAGTATTTCTTCTCTAATGTGTTCAGCGATCACAACTGGTGTCACAGTGACATTTTTAATTTTTGCCTTAAGGACTTTTAAACAGAGATGCATATAATTAGAAAGCAACTGAACAGACTACATGTTCTCATTTATTGGCTGCTCAGAAATTGAGACCTTCACTGATTATTGAAAGTTCCCAAACATGACAATTTGAGACAAATCTATCTGGTTTCCACAGTGTAAGCAGAAATGAAAAATTAGAAACTATGTGCAGATAAAATATGCCAGATGTCAAAACAAGCATTCCAAGTAGGACAAGGATAGTAATTGTCCATTTCAGATTATTTTCCTTGACACCATGAAATATTGCAATGCATTCTGAACAGCAATTAAAACTACCAACAACAACCAAAAAAATACACACATAAACCACAAAACCAAACCAACAACAACAAAAACCCACAAAGCCTAGAACATAAAACAAACATTAAAAAGTATTCAGAATTATATATCAGGACAAGTTAATGTGCCAGGGTGATCAAGACTACAGTCAAAACCTGCTAATTCAACTAATGTTGAAGCTGTTTCTGCATTTCCTTACCACTGCCATGCCACAACAATAGAGGGAGACATGTGAAATCAGCCCCTTGGACTGTGACCAGCTAAAGTTGACATTGTGACAGTCTAAGGTAAGCTTCAAAAAATCCTAGTAATATCATCACCCTGACAAGCAGAGAGAGATGTTTCACAGCCAACAAAACTATCCCAGTTAAGGGGTAGCATTTTATGAACTTGCATTTCTGATTATCAGCCTCTAAAGTTCTACAATTATTGCACAGAATTATCAGTTATTTCCTACATTTATTTCCATATCATTCATTCCTACATGTGCTAGTGCACATTTTCAGAAGTTAAAAAAAAAACCAAACCAACCAAAACAAATTGACAAACAAAAAAATCCCAGCCAAAACCAAAAACACCACCACCAGAAAAAAAAACACCTAACACATAAAAAGTCCAAACAAAATAAACAACTCCAAAAAACCAAAACTGAGTTTTGGATAAGCTCTGTTTGAGAGCTTATCCAAACATTTCTATATGTTGAACTCATGTAGAAAGATCAATAGCAAGACCTTCCATTCACCTAGTGTCTAAAAGAGGTACATGCCAATTCACAAAGCAATCAGGCAACTTAAAGAAAAAATAAAATTCAGTGAGGTTAGTAAACTGATAAATACTGCTTGTGACTGTCAATATTCCTGAACTATGTATGCTGAGAGAGTTTGATTACTGGGAGAAGTACTAGTATAATCTTTCCTTTTTTCACACTCTTTCTTAGGTATCTGATGGTGAACACTTATAGCGACAGACTACTCTGCTCAATACACATTCAGTCTGCTGCAACGTGGCTGTTCTTGCAGTGTGACCTGTTTTCACTCTTACTATGAATTATGCACATTTGGAAACACAACATTTGAAAAAAGCACAAAATTTCACTAGAAATGCCCTTGCAATCACTTGTCTGTGCTGTACTTGTGGTTTCTGATAAGCCATCTTAGTTTAAGTACATTTCATTAAAAGATTCACAGTTGTTGATCCAGACAACCTTGTATCTCCACATGACACACAGACTAGAAGTGATCTGCTGAGTTTCTGTGCAAACTGGTTTTGCACCTTTAGCTCTGCACCTTCGCTCACAGGCTGTGATGTCTCACGGCCACAATGCTCCTACATTACTGTGGTTGCTGAAGGAAAGGTACAAACAGGCACACTGTCAGCGATGTCCATACGATAACATTTTACCTCTGCTAAAAGGGAATGTTTGAATTTAAATCACTAAAACACTTCAACAGCTAAATTCAGTGCATGAGTATGCTAAAGTTAAAAATTGTGACAATTGACTATTTAACTATGCTTTTTTTCGTTTGTTTGTTTGTTTTGATCTAAGAGCAGCATTTCATATTTTAGAAAAGGTAGTTTTTTCTTGCATGGTAAGATCATCCACATAGAAGCAGATGCAGTTTTTCTGCTGAATCAGATCCTAATTCATATCACATTTATCCAGCAGAAATGTCCTAGTTTTGTTGTACTATGCTACTGTATATTAAAACAAAATTTTAATCTTTTCAGTACAACAGATTCCTTAAAAGACTCTCATAAGCAGGTTTGATCTTTATATTACGAATTTCATTTCACTGTAAGATCTTACATTTATATTACTACTTAACATGAACTCTCACTGAAATGTGACCTGAGAATTTATATCTGTATTTATTCATGCTAAGCTTTCCGCTTGACAACTACTGAAAGTGTAGTATACTCATTGCAGAAATACTTCCTACTATTTTCAACAATGAAGGTCATACCAAGCTTCACATGAAAGGAAATGTTTCACATTTTTCAGTTGTAGCACACCTTTAAAATTCCTTATAATCATCTATAGTGGAGTGTTTCAGCAAATTGCTTTTTTTCCCTAACTCCATTTTCTCTCTTTTAGGTCAGCAAAATAGTTTACTATATGGAACAGATAGGGGGAAAATTAACAAACATGCAGACTCAAAACTTCCTGAGCAATACAATTAAAACCAAACAAACCACTGAGGCTCAGGCCTGTCTGTGCCTGAGTTTCGTTCATGTATTCTTACCCATTAGCAAAATCTTACATTTTTGGATTATGCAAAGAAAGGATTCCAGAGATCTATAAGCTGTTGAGCTTCGTGATCGTATTTAAGAATAACTGCACAGCTCTAATTCCACAATGAAAGATGTGATGGATTTTTAATTCCTTTTTATCTGCACACTAGTGCCTCAGTTCCTACAGCTGTCATCAGTACACACCAACCATAGCTACTCTGCTAATTTCTGCATTACACATTTGTACATTACACTTCCAAAGTTATTGAAAGCTTAGAACAATAGATATTGTTGCCATGGAAAGACAGCTTCTGAAAATTTGAGTGCATTTTTCTAGTTAAAAACATTGGTTGCTTTTCCTTTCTGTATTTTGAAATATGCAGATACCATTTGTGCTCTGTAAGTATGTTTCCAATGCTCTATTGTATAGAAAATATAATTTAAAACAATAACATCAACAATTTGTACATCAAAATGTATTTATAAGATAGTTCTTAAATAAAAAAATCTACAGTTTTGGTAAACTAGTTACATGAAACACCAATTGAACATTCCTAGAATGTCTACATTTACAACAGTTTAACATACTTAAGATCAGTAGTTGGGTTGGGGGTTTTTGTGTGCATGTTGTTTGCTTGCCTTTTTTTTTTTTTAAGCTACAAATTTTAGCTACAAAATGGAGCGTTTTCTGAAGCAGTTACTCAATTTCTTGTGGTATTTCTCAGTAAAGCATATTTTACTTGAAAATAATGATTTCAGTTCCAAAGCACATATAATAAGAACTTTCAAATGTTCGCTCTAAGTGGCAGCATCGCACACAACTGAAATTACAGTATTTTAGCACCCGTAGCAGGAAATCTGTTTAAAAAAAAAATTAAACACTATTCAAAAACTAATTCAGCTGCAATATGAGTTCTGTGTCTGCACAAGTCGTACAAAATGTACTTTAAACCCCCATCCTTCCCATCTTCCCGAGGCTCAGCTTCACTGCTGAATTCTCTCCCTCCTCCACCCTGCAGTGCAGAGGGATGGGGAACAGGGGCTATGGTCAGTTCATCGCACAGTGGTCTTTGCCACTCTTCCTCCAAAGGGGGAGGACTGATCACATGCTTTCCCCGATCCATTGCAGGAATCCCTTCCAAGGGTGACAGTCCTCCATTAACTTCCCCAATATGAGCCCTTCCCCAGGCTGCAGTTCATCATTAACTGCTCCACTGTGGGTCCTTCACATGGTCACAAATCCTGCCAGCAAACCTGCTACAGTGTGGGCTCCTCTCATCATGGGGCCACAGGTCCTGGTCCAGTGTGGCCTTCCCACAGGGTCAAAGCCTCCTTTGGGCACCCACCAACTCCAGTGTGGGGTCTTCCCCAGGCTGCAGCTGGATCTCTGCTCCACCATGGACCTCCATGGACTGCAGGGGAACATCATGCCTCATCATGGTCTACACCAGGGGTTGCAGGGGAATCCCAGCCCCGGCACCTGGAGCAGCTTCTCCCTCTCCTTCTCCTCTGACATTAGTGTCTGAAGAGCTGTTTCTACCACATATTCTCACTCCGTTCTTCCCTGGCTGCAATTGCTCCTGTACAAATCTTCTTCCCCCTCTTCAATTTGTTGTCCCAGAAGCACTACCGCTGTCACTGATCGGCCCAGCCTCGGTCAGCAGTGGATCTGTCCCAGAGCTGGCTGGCACTGGCTCTGCTGGACATGGGGGAAGCTTCTGGCAGCTTCTCACAGAAACCACCCCCACTGCCCTCCTGCTACTGAAACTTTGCAATACAACCCAAATACGGTAGCGTTGCTGCTTGGATTTTAGCCTCAGCCTTGAACTTTCAGCAGGCAGAGATAATTTCCATCAGTAGGACACAGTCTCCTCATAGTTTTCAGAAAAAAAAAGTCCTTCCTGAATTTAGGGGCCCAGAACTGGACACAGGACTTGAGGTATGGCCTCACCAGTGCCCTCTATAGGGTGACTATCCTGCTGGGACTATCCCTCCTCCTACTGACCACACCATTCTTGATATAGGCCAGGATGCCTTCTTCTGGGCACAGCTGGCTCGTGTTCAGCCGCTGTCAACCAGCACTCTCAGGTCCTTTTCTGTTGAGCACCTTTCCAGCCTCTCTTCCCCAAGCCTGTAGCTCTGCCCAGGGTTACTGTAAAGGCAGGACTCAGCACTCAGCCTGGAGGTTCATTATTAAATGAATCTCAGGCCGTGATCCAGCCTGTCTAGATCTCTCTGCAGGACCTTCCTACCCTCCTGCAGATCGACATTCCTGACCAACGTAGTGTCATCTGTAAACTTACTGAGGCTACACACTCAACGCCCTCATCCAGATCATGGATAAGACCAGCTGCCAGCTGGATGTAACCCCACTCATCTCCACTCTCTGGGCCTAGCCACACAGCCAGTTTTTTACTCAGTGAGAAGAGCACCAGTCCAATCCATGAGCAGCCATTTCCTCCAGCAGAATTCTTTGGGAAATGGTGTCAACGGCTTCACTAAAGCCCAGGCAAACAACATCCAGTCCTTCCCTCATCCACTAAGTATGTCACCTTGTCAAAGAAGACCATGTGGGCTTAACAGGACTTGCCTTTTATAAACCTGTGTTGGCTGGGCCCAATCCCCTGATCATCCTGCATGTGAATGCCATGTGATGACAATCAAGATGATTTGCTCCATGACCTTCCCCAACACTGAGGCCAGGTGACAGGCCTGTTGGTTTTCTGGATCTTCCTTCCAGCCTTCTTTGTAGATGGGTATCATGTTTACTTGTATTGGCTCTAGCTGGGATGGGTTCTTTTCCCCACTGCAGCTCTCACCTTTGCTGTGCATCGGTGACTGGTAAGGTGCTGATAACACACTGGTGCTTTGGCTACCTCTGAGCAGCCCTGGCCCAGCATCAGCAATGTCTCCCCAACATTCTGCACTCCCACAACCAGCAGGCTGGGGCTGGGCAAACGTGGGGAGGGGACATGAACAGGACAACTGACCCAAACTGACCAAAGGAATATTCCATATTATATGACGTCTGCTCCAATATAAAGCTAAAAGGCCACAGTCTGTCTGCCAGAAGTACAAGGTGGCAGTTCTGCTAATCCGCTCCCTCACTTCTCTGAGAACCAAAACCTCTATCATTTTGTAATCTCTGTGCCCAAGACAGACTACAACCATCACATCACCCAGCAGTCCTTATTTATACATAAACAAGTTCAGTGGGGTACCTGGACCCAAACACCCCTGAAAGCCAAAAGTCTGCTCTTCCATAATCCTGGATAGTATCTCTGCTGACATTTTTTTCAGAGTGCCAAATATCTTAAACATAACAATTTCATAATCAACTGTGACCAAGACAGCTACCAGTCTTCACTTCACCCATGAGACCCTCTTTAGTTGCAAAACAACAGACCTAGGAATGCACCTTTATCAAAAGCTACCTTCTATGTACTTCAGGACCTTGATAAGCTTTTGGAGTGTGCCCATGCAAACTTTCTGAATGACAGCAAAGACAAGTTCAACATCCTGCACCTGGCCCAGGGCAATCCCCAGTCTAAGTACAGACTGGTGGATAAAGGGTCTGAGGCCAGAGGAGAAGGACTTGGGAGAAACTGGTGAATGAAAAATTAGACATGACCCAGCGATGTCCACTCAGCCCAGAAAGCCGAACGTGTCCTGGGCTGCATCCAAAGCAGCAGGGGCAGCAGGGTGAGGGAGAGGATTCTGCCCCTCTGCTCTGCGCTGGTGAGATCCCACTGCAATGCTGTGTCCAGCTCTGGGGTCCCCAGCATGACAAACACTTGCAACCTGTTAGAGAAGGTCCAGAGAAGGCAACAAAAATGATGAGAGGATGAGAACACCCCTCCTATGAGGAAAGGCTGAGTATTGGGGTAGCTCAGCCTAGAGAAAAGATGATTCTGACAATACCTTATCATGGGCTTTCAATACTTGCAGAGTAAAACACGGAGACTTTTTACCAAAACCTGTGACAGAAGAAGAAAATACAGATTAAACTGAAAGAGGGTAGCTTTAAACTGGATGTAAGGAAGACCTTTTTTCTATGGGAGTGGTGAGACAGGCAACTGGAGCAAGTTGCCTGAAGAAGTTGTGGATGCCCCATCCTTGGCAACATTCAAAGGCTGGATGGGGGCTTTGAGCAACCTGATCTAGGGAAAGATTTCCACACTCATGCCAGGAGGGGGGTAGTGGTGTTTTGTGTTTGGACTAGATGTTATTTAAGAGTCTCTTCTAATCCAAAACATGTTATTTTTATCCATTTCCTAGACCTCTTCAGGTCTTATTCTAGGTGGCACAGACAGCATAGACTTTAATCCACTAGTAGATTTCAAATGTGTGCATTGAGGTCTCCTCTCTCCGTTGCTGTTATCAGGTCTATTGAAACGTGTAACAGTAACACCTCTTAACTAAGCAAACACAACTGTAAGTCAAGATAGCATTATGAGAATAATGTCTTCAAATTCCTTGCCATCCAAAATGACTAAATTTTTCAGCACATCCTAAAACATTTAATCTAAGACTGTAGGAAAGGGGGGAAAACAACAAATTTTAAAAAACTATCTTTATTTTTTTTCTTACATTTAAACAGGGATGTATTTCAGTTTTAGACATCCAGCCATTGTTTACTTCATTACTTTAGACAGGAAGAAAAAGTATATAAATGCAAATCATATTGGCATACCTACATTAGTGCTGACTGCTTTACTAGAAGAAAACCTTCTTCCACATTAAAATCAAGCACTTGAAAAAACTGCTGAAAAGCAAGTGCCTAGATACTAGTCATTTCAGCAAATAAACAGCTTTTATATATTCAACCATTTTAAGTCCATAATATTCACACCGTCTTGTTATGGAGTTCAGATCATACAAACACTGTAGAGATCAAAAACCTCCAAGAATGAAACTCATCAGGTCTGTGAGAAATACATATACCACATGTACAAGCAACAAATCTGGTAAAGTACTACAAAGAAGGATGTGTTTTCATAAGAGAATAGACAAGTGACCTACTTCTCAGCTCAAACAAAAACAAAGAAGTAACTTCATGAGTTTGAAATAATCAGTAACACGCCCTGGTGGAGTGGAAACTTACGACCTGTTATACAGCATGTTTTTGTAGGCCAAGTTCAGGATTTCTAAAACAAAAACTTAAGATTGTGAACAGTAATAATGACAAAAATCAAAGTATACATATGAGCACATAATCCAAACAATAAAATACACTTTTGGCTCTTAATGAAAAATAAATTACAAAATACAATTAAAATCCTTGTAAATGCAATGATTAATTCAAAGATGTACCTTTGCTTTCATATACATTTTAAATGCAACCACAAAACAGATTAAAAAATAAGTATGCCAAAAGACATCTGTGGATAGAAAAAAAACGCTACTTAGCTCTAGAAGAATTATAAAAAAACAGAGATAATCTGTGTTTTGGTCAATAAATCTGTCTAGTCACTTCCATCTTCCACAGCCCTTCTTCAATACCTGGCAGTTAAACATGACAAAACCACAATTATGGCTTTAAAAGAAGCATGTATTTTCTGAAGAAGAAAATATGAAATGGGCTGTCTTGCCTACAGAACTGTTGGTTTGTTCATATTGCAAGCACTTCATTGTACTGTATAGAAGCACCTGACACATCCTTGCCATCCTATGATAATAGTACACTGCAAGACAAGAAAATTCCAGGAAAAAAAATAAAGGAAATTTTGGATGCTCTGGGCTAGTATGCAGTGAAGGGAGAAGTCTAATGCACTTCCACTGCATTTGTTTTCTAAACTAAAGAGCAAAATAATTAACTAATAGACCTCTAACTTTACATGGCATGTCCATATTTTCAAGTTAAAGATGCTGTCAATCATCAATTACCTTAGTGAACATACAGGCTTTAATACTTATTCCACTTTAACCAGATCCAGTATTTGCTCTGTAGAACTCTTCTGAAAGTAATTCAATCTTGTTATCATTACGAGAAGTCAACTTAAATTATACACACATTTGTATTCTTTGCACACTCTTATAATTTCTACTGTACTGCAATTTTCATTGTAGGCAAAATAAAAGCAGGTTTTCAAACCAAGAGGATACTGGAAACACTTTCCATTCATTAGTAGCACCAGCGTTTTGACAACCGTCAACAGTTAAACCAGCCTCCACCGTATCGCTAGACAGGGACAATTTGAGTATAGTAACAATTTGACTAACCAGTAATACTGAGGCAAAAGAAGAAAAACAACGCAAGTGTCATAAAATAGATCTTAAGATTTTATTATTTTGCAATATGGTTGTGTACCTGTATTTTTCTTCAGCATTTTTGAAGAAAATCGCTTTAGATACACTGCTACAAATCCAAGTAACTGATTTATGACATCCGTCTTCATCTAAGACACTGTTACTACTTCCCAGGAAAGAAGAAATACTTCTCAAGTTCAGTTTTGCTCAAGATACTGTTCATTTCTATCATTTCATTGGTCCGTACGTTGATGGTCAAAGAAGCACTACTATTTGACAATACCTTAAAGCTTTCAGAACAGATGAATTAAAAAAACAAAAGATGGATGCAGAAGAACCATATCAAAGCACAGAGGCATGATATTGTTTCTGAGGGAGTCCTTGGAAAATCATGTTTATTACGGAGGTTTTTGCTTTGGGTTTTGTTGTTGGGTTTTTTTAAGATCACAAGACAACAGTTGAACAAATAAGCATTTTCCCATGTTCTGTTTGGTTCTAGTCATTTGTTGCGCTGAATGGTTTTCCTTTTCCTCCGCTTGAATAAGCAGCAGCACCTGCAAATGTGACATGAATTACATATGACATAAAAAGAAACTACAAAACTAAACTGTTTACTGTATGTCTCTCCTTTGAAGTATGTAGCTCAGGTATAGCCAGCACCACAAGGAACACATTTAAGCTCTATTGTAGGCAATTGATTTATTAGATAAAGAAACTGAAGTAGAGATATTTTTGACACATTTCACCTTTTTTTGGAAAAAGGTATCAAACTAAAAAAGCTTACAATACAAGTAGCTATTAAGTTCAGAGTATTGTTAAGAGTATCAAAAAGCACAGGTAGTATAGGCCAACTTACAAAAGCAATTTTAAGAATAAAGAATATTCCATTACCTGAGTACTCGTTCATATTAACTGGCAATATGCCATATAGAAACTTGTGCTTATGATTGTGTCACCTAAACTGTGCACTTAAGACACTATTGTTGCTAAGACAAGAAAACAATTTGAGCTTCCTTTGTCAACCAGAACTTGGAAAAACTTTCTGCAAAGTTATTCCACAAGATATTTTAGAAGAAAATGTTCATGAACAATATAATTAATGTTCTGATTCAGTGCTGTGATAATACTACTACAGTGAAAAATCACAGCTTAAATATAAAGAACACTGATATTCTCTCTTCTGCCTTATTGCATACTACATGAATGAAACTGAAACTGGCAAATACTGTGAATTTAACTTAGCAAATAGAGATAATCTGAAAGTACATGAAAGCACACTACAAAATGAAAAAGAGTTGTATGGAGATAGATATAGATAATATAGAGGAGGACTGCAGAAGTCCTGCAGAAAGTACTTTGGAAAATAAACTAAACAGGAAAGCAACAAGTAACACCAAAAAAATTTAATTCATTTAAATTGTACTGTTGGGTTTATTTTAAGCAACTGCCAGATCCTGAACACCACCTTTAAAAATAAAGCTTCACAGTAAAGTGTTCACAGTGTGTGTGATCAAAACTGAACATGCAAGCTGTCTACTTTAACAGAGCTTGCCCCATGGAGTTCTGTGGTTTGGTTACTGAATTCTCACTTGCAGTGCTGTACACTGAAGAGTCTTAAACTATGAAGTACAACAGTAATGAAAATATAAATGTACTGGATCAATAGCCTTGATCAGTAAATCCTTAAGTTCACCAAGCATTTTATATCACTAAAATTCAGAAGGAATCCAGATGATTTAGTTTGGAATACGGGAAATGGGGAAAGAATTTAAAACTCAGGGAGAATAAGGGGCTAAAAATAAGGTTCTACAGGGGGTGAGAACAACATCCAAAGTAAGGGGAGACAGAAGTTACCTTCTCAAAATATCCAAGGCACTCTGTCGCTCAGTCACTGAAAAAGTAGCAGTGGGCAGAGGCAGACCAGAACTGCTCTGAGAGTTACATAACTTTCAGTAGAAAAAAACATCGGTTATTGATGAAGAGGAAGCCCAGAATTAAAATTCAGTAGGGGAAACTACATAGGTAAGTATTTTTACAGCTAGCAGAAGTATCATACTGTACTCACTAAATTAAAAGTACTTTTTAAAGAAGAGACATAATTGGTTTTAAAGGGTAGTAGCCACTGACTGTAACTGAAATTCCCCCGTAACTACTAACCCTTTTTTTTTTAGCATTTGCCTATAATCACTAACATCCATTATCACTTAAGCTTTGACTTTCCTTGCAGTTGTATGAACTCGAATTTAGTTTTATTCTTCTTTCACCCCAAGTATTTTATGTACATATATGCCACATATCAAAGCAAAGGATTTTACAGTGCTCCTCCCTTTCAATATGAATTATCCTATAATCCTGTAGATGAGGAAATCCTACCCTCAACTGTGATGGTAAATCACTCGTACACTTGTTTGAGATTAGCAGGCCTCAGGTAAAGCCCACAGAAAAATTTTGTCTTGATTCATCATATTAGCATATACAGAACCCTGGTTACATAAGTAACTGTAGAAAGATGGAAGTACAGCAGACAATTAATTTATATTCTAGAACAGCTATCTAGAATTTTAACTCTTTACTCTTTAAATAAATTTTAAATGGAGCACAACCCAAGTAGATCAGACTTCTTAAATGCTTAGGACTACTTGGATCCACCGCAATTCAAGGACACTTTAGGTTTTCTTGCTTTCCTTATCAGAAAATTTTAACTCATCCTTGCTGCAAATATCATACTGTCCTTTATTCCTTCTGCATAGCCTATTTAGTTTGCTATTTCACTGTCAATCAGAGAAAAAGGCACTATGCAATGGAGAATTCAAGAGTTCTATTTTTAACCAACATAAAGCACTACTTTTTTAATCCTCTGGTCTTCTGGAGTTTGCGTAATACTACTATGAGTATAATTTCTATTAACAGTTGTTTTGTTTGGTTTCTTTTAATTATAAAAACTATTTAGCTGTATTTCAATTCAAGGAAAAATCACTAAATGCTGAAAATTTTTGTTTGATGTGGGAAAATAAGCATTTTATTAATAGATAACATACCTAAAAAGCACTAAAGGAATGCAAATTCCTAATGAATTGTAAACCACAGGACTGTCTTGGAAATTCGGACTAAAGTACACTGAAACACTGTGTATGTTTAAATCTAGAAGTGCTAGACTTCAACTTGGCTTCAAAGGCCAAATATATGTAGTTTTAAAATATATGCACCTTTACATGGAATTAAGACAGATCAGACTGTATTGCCTGACTATAAATTTTATGAAAGAAACCCTGAATGAGAGATCCATAGTGCAGAATCTCTCAACTAGTATAATTCGTAACAGAAATATAGACTTGTTCTTAAGAATATCATCACTAGAGGGTGTTGTTGTCACTTATACATAATACAGATATTACACTGCTTAGAGCCACATTTAAAGTTATAGATAGGTGCATTATTAAGGACTATTAAACCACAGACTTATTATAATATTCAATATGCATGCAAAAATACAGAAGAGATATGCTTTAAAAATTTCTACTTCTAGGAAAAAGGATTTTCTTTTTAATAAAGCATTTAATGACTGCTAACCTTTATCTGTAGTTTATGTAACATTTCTAGAGCAGGCAGTATAATAGCAATCTATAAAAATAAAAAACCACTGCACTTTTCCTGTACAATCCAAAGTGACCTTTGAGATATTATCTAAGGTAGCAATCTCAGCATTACAGTTTTGAACATTTCTTGTCCTTGAAACATTATCATACTTTTTTTCCTATTTAATACCCTTCCTTCTACCATTTGAGCAGTCCCTTGGGCCAACATGCTAAAGCAACTTAATTTGTCATTTGTATTTAGATAGCTGTGCTTTTATATTTGCCATTGAGCATGTGGCAGGCACTTTAGTGCAGGATTAATAACAAGTGTTTGAAGTGGCAAAAAAGATGGAAGATGCAAAAAGGACAGATCATATAATCATTTCCTACTTGCCCTTCTTTGCCATCCCACAGAAGAGCCTTTTGGTTACCCAGATCACACATGCTTCATAGAAGCAACTGTTCTGATGGCTAGCAAACAGTAAAGACAGGTTAATTGCTCACTGATAAATGGAAGACCATCTGTAGAAGATTATGGAGGGATCTGTAGAACCCCAAGTGTCGGGGCAGCACAGTGATCAGGTTAGTTTTCTCCTTGCTTTACAACTTCAGTAAGTAACAACTGAAATAGGGCAGGTAGCTACTTTTCTAAAAACCGAAACCAACAAAAACAACCAAACCAACAACCCCCTCCGCCCCCAACACTCACAAACAAAACAAACCCACCAAAATGCCCAAAACACAACAACCACTGCTAAGTCACACTAACTGCACAGCCACCATGAAAATGACATGGCATAAGATTTAGAATAAATACTGCACATGAGTACATAAATATTTATTGAACAATGAAATGTTTGGTTAAATGTTGGTTAAATGTCCCAAAACAATAAAATTCTTACTGAAGAAAAAAAACCTAAACTTATCCTTTCTGATCTACAGCATTTCAGTGAAACGGTAGCAGAAGCTCTAATATTCAGCTAAATTACATTTGTGTTCATAGTTAAAATCACACATAATGGGGGCAATCCCATATGAGGGGCACCCTTTTTTGAATCTTTTAAATAAAGATATAGTCATGCTAAGTTTCTAAACATAAGAAGACCTCTAGAACAAAGAATGAAGCATTTCTAAAAAAGATTCACATTTGTCTCCCCAGAGTATGAGGAAATGTTACACACAGAAGATATGAGCAAGGTTAGCTTTGTTCATACTTTCAGGTGGAGAAAAGATTACGAAAGAGGCACAAAGTGAGAGTCTTTTGAGAAAACAGTATCTCCTTAAAACCAAAAATACCCCTGTCACAGACATGAAGGATACTAGAAATCCCATTCCCTTACACTATTCTGCAGCATAAAACCTATGAACGAAATTTGAAATGTCTCACAACTTTTGATACTAAGCTTGTAATTATCATATTAAAATGTAAAATTATCTAAATCTCCTAAAGTGTTGTTTCTGAAAAAGTATGTGTACCTATGCATTGATGTTTGACAGGAAAGCTGGAGAGGGGGTGTGGGTGAGTGGGAATGAATGCATGTTAATTACGGCCAAACAACTTCTACCCCCAGAAAAGCCTCCAGTGATTGAGGAAACTGCAGTTCAAACAGACAGTGCTGAAACACTAATTTGAGTGTTTCATACTCAAAAAAAAAGAAAATTAAACTAAAGAGTAGGACACTGAGACTAGTTATTTTGTCTGTAACAAAACCAGTTAAGAGTAGGCCAGAAAGGTCAAGGATAGCATATTTGTCCATTATGTACTCACATCAGAAGGAGTGAACTTCTACATTTCTAAAGCAGCTGAGCATCTTGGCTCCTGAGAAGTCTCTTAACTTTCTGCAGGTAACTAACTAAAGTAGGTAACTAAAAATGGGTTTAATTGTGATAAGCACTGCCCGAAGTGGAAAAAATTTGATCTTTTTCTGTGTGCACATGAGCATAAGGGAAGTTATCACTGTGCTTATCTGAAGAGAGGGGACACGGAATTTACATATGGGCAGCCTATCAACATCCTTGTGCTTTGGGATTTTTTTTGTTTCAAACATATACATATAAGAAAATTTGTATTTTAATAAGAAAATAATGTATTTATAAAAGAAAATGTATTCTTGACAGTAAAATACTACAGTACTCTACAAAGATGGCAGCAAAGAATTTAGTTCTTCTCAGTGCTCACAGAAAACCAGTGCAAAAACATGGCCCTACAGACACCTCCATTCAAAATTATTAATTACACATGCAAATGAAGCTTAACTACCAAAATAAGAATCTGTAAAACAATTGCATCAAGAAAAAAATTGCACTTTGAAAAGCTTCCCTTTTCCTAAAAGTTAGGAAAATGGGTCATAGAAAACTTGCTGCTACTGAATTGTTCTGCTACTAAGGTATCCTTCATACTTGTGTGCCTCTATATTACAGTAAACTAGGTCCATATCCTTGTAAAATCCTATTTCAAGCACTATCATAAAATAAAACATGTTGGAATTCATACTGCCTTTAGCTATCAAGAATACTTTTCTGTACAATTTTGCAAGTCTGAGTTTACTACTCAAATATATAAACATTAGTTGTCCATCCCATGTTAACAGACCTTAGTATTTTTCCCTTTCATTACACTGTAACATTAAGGAACCCTGAAGTTATGTTTTAGTGATTAGTTAAAAGGTTGTCACAGAACAATATGCTGGTAAATACTTTGTTTGCAGAGATAACTGGCAAAGTGCAAACATTTGCACTTATTCATGTGAGTTATTTTCTAGATGTTAATACACTAGCTGAATGCTACAATATCTGAAAAGAATGCTTTCCCCTTTCAAACAGAATAGAAAGTAAGAAAAAATATTCTAGTACCCATTAAAAAGGTTGACATAAAGTACATCGCAGACTACAGAACTTAAAAGCAAGCAGGATATGAAGCAGGCAGAATAGCTCCTGAAGGTGGCTTTTTGTAAAAACAGTTAATTGTTTCACAGAATTGAAATGTATTTTGTCGTTTCTAAACAGACATTTTATTTTTAAGTTCTCTGAAATTAGTTTTAAACCAAATAACAAGAACAAAGCTCCTGGGGCTATTTCTGCCTGCCTGTGCTGTATAACTCACCACATGTTCAACACTTTCTGGCAGCTATACAGAAAGAGAGTAAGGGAAAAAAGAGAATCAGAATACCACATAGAGGAAAAATTTTACATCTTTCACACATGGCTTTTGGTAGTCAGAACACTATTTTAAAATAAGTATTTCAAAATTAGTTGGAATATCAAAAATGCATGCACTTCTCTAGCCAGCATAGCAAGATATGACATTGAAGACTTAGCCAAAAAAAGCACAAGCTATAGGAATTCTACTATTTAAAAACTTAAAGGTAAAATTAAGTATAGCACTATAGTTTTTCCCCTCACCAATGGCTATTCAATTCAGATAATATTTTCTGAAAACCTATATGAGAAAAATATTGAAGCAGCCGAGCACACAAGATCCAAAGGATATAAAAAGAAGGACATACTTTGTTTCATCCATTACTTCTACTTCTGCAGGAGCTGTGATGGGTGCATTTGAACGGCCTGCGGTTGGGTCATCTGTGTTCAGTTCTCCATTTGTTGAGCTTACTACCTGAAATCACAAGAAAGACCTGAAATTATGCCAGTGCCAGACATACATTTGTTAATTCCTGAGGTTACAATACCTCTTAAAAAACCCAGTAATTTTTGTTATTTCCATAGTTATTTTTATTCCAGTAACAGTACCTTTTCCAGATTTTATTCTGGCATCTCTGTGCTCTTGTAATTTTCCTTTCATATCTATTAATGGAACTGTCATCTACATGACAGACTCAAGGTGAGTGGAAGAAGCAAAGCAACTCTGTGGATCAGATTTATTTATCTCCCCCACATCTCTTCAGAGCCTTAAGGGAAGGCACTAAGCACTTTTCTGATACCAATTCAGTCTATCTCTACACCTTCAGTGTATTTATGCTCCTTAGCTTAGGTCTTTACATTCAGAGTGAATATGAAGGCCTGATTCAGCTGTATCTCTAAGAGCACTCACCAGAAAAGGTGAAAACTAAGACCATCTTCTAGACCTAAGAGTATAGATGGTGTCCAATTTTTAGAACACAAAAACACCTACTGCCAAAAAAATTAATAAAAATCAGATTAATCGTCATTCCTATTAGTTTACTCTCAAACTCCTATGTAAATTGTTCAAGTCACCGTGAATGCTGTGGTTCTCTGGGAATATTTGTTTTGACTTTAAACCAAGGGGAACCCAATATTCTCTCTCAGCTCCTGTCAGCTTTCCTGCATGACAAATGGAGCCATTCCAGAGGCCTCTCTGTTATCCACCGCACAGAATATGAAAAGGAAGATGGTTAACCAGTTGCACACAAGTATCTATCTGATCAGAGCTGCTGACAGTGCTAATTGACCCATTAAAGACTTGACTGACCACGTGGAGAGGTCTACTAGCTACTAAGTAGCAGCAACTGCTTGGCAAGGCACCAAGCATAAAAATATCATTCTGGACAAATAACACAAGAGTTTGCAGAAAACATCTGTAAAAAATTAATCAGCTATAGAGACCAAGAGCAGTCCATAATTCAAGATTATTACCAGCTGTTGCCTGACGGTCAGAGATTAAGGTAGATGAAAGGACAGGGAAGGAAAGTCATCACCATAATATTATTTCCCTCACTCTTCCAAGCTCTCCTCTTAATATAGTAGTTATGTCTCATCTATTTATAACCAGAGCTAAGAGTCTAGTCTATGGAGGCTTGTTTTGTGGTTCCCATCATAACTAAATACAGAGCTTCAGAAGTTTGCTGCACTCCAGGCATTTTCCATGCCATATGCTGACATCAGGACAAGTTTTCTCCTTTTTCTAATTTCACTAAAATAGGAGCCACTGCAAAAATAACCCTAGAAGCTTGTAACAAAACAAAAAAATGTCTGAGATTGCAGGAATCTAGCTACTTAAATTTCAGTCAATATAAGCGAAGGAATTATGGGAGATTGGACTTTATTTCTGCAATGATAAGTAAGTCAATGGAGTGTCAACAGGGTATCTTAAGCTTAGTTTCGTATCATTGGGCACGACAGAAGCACTTCAGATTCAGTGACAGAAACAGGTAGGAATTGTACTTTAACAAACCTTAAGACAGTGGGGAATGCATCCTGAACCAAACATCCTGAGTTAGTATTTATCGGGTTTTACAGAGTCACAGAATATTCTGAGTTGTCATCACTGTCCAACCACCTCACCAGGTATCTTACTGTGAAGATCATTTCATTGCTTCTTGTGAAATACCCAGAGTGGAAAAGTGCATCAGAAGTATTTTCTAACTAAGATAGGAGCAGTCATAAAAATGTAAGGGTAAAAAAAATTTGCTCAACTTGCCCACCAAAAGAGTTTGGTTCCAAAGGAAGCACAGAATGGTTATGGCTGGAAGGGACCACTGGCGGGGTAACGCTCATATGCAACTTCCTGCGCATAGTTATATAACTAACCACAACTACAGCCCATACTAATCCATGTGCAGCAATATCACACAATTAACACTGTAGTTAACCTTGCCTGCAGCCCTAATAATGCAGATTTCTGCTCCATAATCTAGACTTAAAAAGAACTTTTCTAAAAACTTTTCCAGAAGATCCGTGCTCAAGATTAAGTAACAGTGGTTGACGAGAAACAGAGGCCTTTGTCTTCAGTTTACTCAAATAAAAGTAGGGTACATCAAGAAAAAACAAGACCCTTTCTGGATGGGAAGCAAATACAATACAGCTTAGCATTCCTAACTGTTGTAAAGAACAGGTCACAGTTTGCAGAGGCATTTGCAAGAACTCCTATTTTCTTCTCTTTTCCTAAAAGCAAATGAAAAAATGGATGACTTTTACACAAATATCAAACACACTGCCCAATTGTAGCATCTGTAGAGCTTTCACATGACATTCTCCCTCACACTTCCTTCCCAGGAGTGCCTGTGCAATGATTCACATCTATCTTCTCGGACAACACATTCAAAAAAAGAAATCCAACTCAACTACACACATATCTTCATTTGAATTGAAAAATATTAAAGTAGGTATCTAGAACTTCTTCCTATATTAATAATATTTTAAGTATGTGTTGTACTAATCTAAACTGACAATCTTTAAAGTAGGCAAAATCATCCTCTGCTGGGGTCAATGCACTACTATCGGGTAAAAAAAAAAAAAAACAAGCTTATTGCAGCTTATTCTTCAAACTGACTTCAAACTTACTAGTTTTTCTTGACAGTGGTTTCCATTAACTGGACAAATCTCTTTTCAAGACAGCTTTTGTCCTAAGTTGGCTTATTATTTTGACTCTTTACTTTAAAAGAATTCAAAACACTTTGTCGAAAACTTCTCACCAGATAGCAAAAGCCCGTCCTGCCTTGCTCTGGTCAATGACAGACAATCTCTGTCTCTTTGACAGATATCAGGGAGAAAGAGACCATAATCTTTCCCACACACATACACACCCAAACACATTCACCAAATACACAAACAAATACTATCAAGTGTAATTGTCTGTTGCATGACTTAGTTTAGATGGGAGGAATATGAAGTTCTTCTTTCTGGAAAGAACTATGACCACTGAAAGCATAAGTGAACCGAACGGTATGTAGTATAAATCCAAAAAACAGCATCAGTCATGCTTCTCCAGAATCACAAATGTCCTGAGTTTCACTCAAATCTATTACTGCCAAAAGCAGCTCTGGGAGCTCATCACTAAGGTGAAGAAACAAGAAACTAACAAAGGCCCATACAAAGGAGTACAAGAGATAGGCAGGAGTGCTTCAATTCCACTGTCAGTAAGGCTACATCTGTATGAATTTAATTCCATGTTACATCAGTACTTTGCAATCTGACCTAAAGCCTTCAATCAGTTAGGCCAATCATTACACTTTTCTCTCCAACTACATGCCAATCAGCTCAAAAATCTGCCCAACACAGGCAGGAAGACACGGGAATACAACAGAATTGAGCAAGAATAAGTCATCCAGAGGACATCGTATGCACTGAAGGAGTGGTACACCAAATTGTGTAGCCAGAATGTGCCACAAATGAGGCACAATGAAAATTCATCACAGTAGATCCACACAAAAAGTTAAAACTTTAGGAAAGAGAAGCACTGATACATGACCCCAAGTTTGCTCTAAGAAAAATTTTTAATTTAATTTCTCTGCTTGTGACTCAAGTTGGAATGGATTTCCCTTGATGAAATCAATGGCCTGATGAAAAATGCGAGGCACAATTCATCTCTTAGAAGACTTGAATACCACTACAGTGAAAAAATTAGGATATTTAAGTTATGGTTTTGCACCTAAAAGTTCTGTTAACAAAATGCAGATGAACATTTTTCCCTGAATAGACAAAGAATTGGGTTTCAGAAAACAAACATTTTAAAAGTTTCAAATTAGAAGTATTTCAATATTGAAGATTAACTTAAGCTGTTCACCTAGTTTCAATAACCACTAAACTGAAAACTACTTTAACCATTTTTATAAACTTATCCTCATTGAAATTTAGTTACTTCAAATTTAATCAGTTCTTTAAAAGTTTAATATGAAGAGCATCTATATAAAGACGCATTGGTTGTTTCTTGCTACCCTCTATGCCATGAGGTAAAGAAACAAAAATTCCACTCACTAGCCATTAATGACACATTAATTGTGGAACAGATTGATTTCTTCAACACATGATCCTCAGGAAGCTTGGTAAGGGCCATTTATAACAGACAAAGTTAAGCCTAAATGCCAGTTCCCTAAATGGCAACAGTAAATCTTCAGCCTCTTTACTTTTAGATTAGTATGTAAACTAACCTTTTACTTGCTATGTTCAAAAAACCAGTTAGAAAGTGTGCCATAAAAATAAATTTTGCTGATTTTCATTACTATAATCACAACAAGGAATTGCAAAAATTTTAAACAGACATAGAAAAAACCCCTTCATTCCATTAAGAATCTCAATAACTGAATTCTCCACTCAAAAAAAAAAAAAAAGCATTCAGTAGTGATATTACACAATCATTTATTTTACCTTCAAAAAGTTTTCCGTTAAGACAAAAGAATAAAAGTCATCACAATACCTTTTTAGTTCACAAAAGCTTAGGAAAATTTATTTGTTTCATCTAATGCTTTAGTATCTTCACTTCTTGAAGGAGAGGAATCTTGCAATTCAAAACTACTGACATCAAATATAAAAACCTTTCAAGCAGTTTCTAAGTACTTTACTGGGAACTCTTTAACCCAATCTTTCAATCTAACCTCCTTTTAAAGAATTTCCCAATGAGAAAACAGAAAGAGAAAAGGTAAGAGGAAGATCAGTGAGTAAAAAAAAGTAATGGAACAGACTAATACAGTCTTTATGAGTGCACAAGCAGATTGTAGCTTATGCAGATAAAGAAATAATTCGGTGTTGTACAACTGACATTTTGCGAACTGAGGCAAACTTACAAAAACAAAGGCACAAAAGAAGTTGTTGAATGAATTGCTGGGAGGTGTCAGTTGATCATTAATAAGTCTACACAAACTAGAAAGATGGACTGAGGTAAATGGAAAAAGGGATGTCTTCCCTTTACAACTTAATTTCCTAATACTATTTGAACTTTAACTGATGCTACAAAGCATAATTAGACATGTCTAAGCACATTAGGATCTTTTGAACACAGGCCTAGGGTCTGGGATAAATTAAATTAATGCAAAAACCAGAACAGTATCTATTAATGAACAAACTTGTTTGAACCTCAACAGTTCCCACTTAAACTTATCACTAGGAGCATACAAATGTATGCTAACAAATATATACACCAACATTAAGTCCACTTGATGTTAGTATGTCACAGAAAAGAATCACTAGCACATTTTAACAATCTCCTAAAAAAGAACCTCAGAGATGACGGCAGCAGTAGTATTACAGATGACTAATAGCGCTGACCTAAAAACATTCCACTGTCACTTCAAAATAATCTGACAGATTTTCATATCTTGCAGAAAAATTGATAAAACTGATCTCTAAGATGAGCAATGGCTCACTAACATCACAGAAAAAAATAAATACACTTTAACTTCACACTTCAGACTTAACTTTTCCTTTGAATAATTTTCTGTGGAACTTCTGGAATTTGTCTCCTTGAAAGCAATTAAGAATCCAACTGAAGCAGCTAGCTAATGAAGCAACTTAACAAATAGCATGATTCAGTAAGTATGCCTGCAACAAAGGGGTATATGGCAACAGCCAGAAGCTATGTCACAGCATAACTGAAGATATTATGTGATTTTGTAAGTGCCCTTAACAAGGAAGCATGACCACTCCACAACAAAAAGCAACCCTGCTGCACAACACCTGATCTTCAAAGACACAGACCATGGCTGCAGTTTCGCACAGTGCTTTATTCACGTGGCAATTGCTTAGCCTCAACTGATCTAAATGATCTGAACTCAGACAGACTGCCTGTATCCTTTGAGGAAAAAGAATAGAAACAACACTATATTAACAGTAAGGAATACTAGTGTTACTTGTGTTATTTCCTAGAAAATGTTCTCCCCGTCCCCAAAGGGTATTTAGCATATTTTACAAAGGAAGAAAATTTCTTATAATCGTTGCATTTTACCTGACAAAGAATAAAACATTTCGTAAGCGCCACGATTGCCAACAGAGACATATGATGACACTTCGAAAGTTCTACTAACCGTAATTTAACAAATTCAGTGGGTATTTTTCGAACCTAAAAAAAATGGGAAAAGAAATTCTGGAAGATACTTCAAATCCATTTTTGATTCCTCATGACTATGCTGTTCCCAAAAGATAAATAATTACCTTTAAAACTTATGTTATTGAGGGAACAATTGTAATTCAAGTTAGATACACAGGTGAAGTTTTTTAAACACTTCTGAATGGGAAGCACAAAACATTTAAACTTTTCTTGATACACAGTAATAATTATCATCTACTAGATTTTCTTACATGACACATGACAGCTGTTTCTAAAGCAACAAAATTTTGAGAATGTTATCACACTGACAGGACTGCAGCACTGTTTTCTGTACCCTGAACTTTTTATTCTTTCTTCAGGTCTTGACAATTTTTTTCCAAAACAAAAACTTCAGAAGAAACATACGCAACTTAGATTGTCATAATCAAAAATGCAGTAGACAATTTCCACACAACACCTCCCATCCAGATAAGATTTCCTAAATCTAAATCATTTTCATTTGGGACTCAAAGCTCAAAATCTACATAGACTTCACAGCTGCATTTTGAATCTTTCAGTATTAATTCATTACGTATTACCCCAACTATTTCACCCTAAATATATTCAAAGAGCAAGACATCAAAAATTTCAAAAATTAATTTAAAAAATTTAAAACCAACCAGAAAAAAAATCTTCTTTGAAGATGAAATAAACGAATAATAAATAATAATAATAAAGGAAAAGCTGTTGGTTTCTTCTCATTTTTTCACTGGTATGTGTGAGGTACTGCCCTGGGAACATTCTTCTAGTCAATTATTGTTTGAATAAAAGGAGTACAGTTTAAGCAAATATCACTAAATAGCATCTTAATTTGAAGTTTACTTAAGGAACAAAAAATATTACTTGAGCAAAACTGAATTCAGTGAACAGTGTTTTTCAGTTGCTGATACAACTAACACATTAAAAGTCTAAACTTCAGCTGCTTGCACTAAGGTAAGCATATATTCTCTAAAAAGACAGTTCAACTGTTTTAAGACTTTCACTAAGAAACATGCAAGAAAAATTCCATAAACAAAAAGTTCCATAGTTTCAGCACCTTTTTTAATTTCAGTTTGACAATTGAACTGTGAAGTAATAAATAACAGCAGAAATTTCTTGGTAAGAAATCTTAATATGAAAATATGAATTATGATACATTACAGGAAAATAGTATTATGTAATGCAAAACAACTGATTTAAGTCATGCAAAGAAGCAGAAAATACCTGTACAGAGCCACCATGTCTGTCAGATGCCAGGTGAGCCCTCAAATGATGTGGATTGGTTTGCTGTGAGTCCCAAGCTGCCCTATGGTCTGTAGACTATCATTTTTGAATGTATTAGGATTTATGCAAAAGAAGAAAAAAAAATTTAAAATAAACAATTTGTGCATTATTATACATTATTTTTAAAAAGCACAGAAGCACTACACACTCAATCCCTATATAGATTGCACTTCCACATTATCAACATACTTACACATGCCTTCATATACATTTTCACAGAGAGGTGAAGCAGCTAAACCTCAAAATTCCTAGTAAGAAAAAGCACACTAAGACAACCCTGCAATTTTGCTTAGGTAAATAGACACAGCTCTGAATTCCTAACACTGTTACCACCTTAGTCATTAGCCTCATTTAAAAAAAACAGAAGTGAAAATGTCATACATACATGTTAGAACTGAAAGAGAGGATACAGTGCATGGAGGAGAGACAGCAAATAAAGAAGTGTGAGTACGGAGAAAATACACTACTGATTCACTACACTGCCTCAGAGCTTCAAACAAGCAAGCTTTTAGGAGATATTTATGTATTTCTATGTATGTAAACTTTAACAAAGATCTACTTAAATCAATGTAAAAACAAAGAAAACCTAGAGTCAATTTTATTCTCAAATTCTAATAAAAACATAGCACAAATCATTTGACAAAAGACATAGTAATGCTGATAATCTTACATGAGTATCTTACCTGATTTTTGGATTGCTGCAATCTGTCTCTGTGCTGATACGCTTCTCTGTTTGAAGACATTGCAGGGTCTGAATGTATTGAACCCACTGGAGTAGGCTACAAATATAAATAATATGTACCAACTGGTAAAAAAAATAAATTTCTAAGTCTCACCAAAAGCTACAGGTCTGTAATAGAAAATAATCATTAAGTCTGACAGTTTCAAGTAACACAAAATTATCAGATTAAAGCAGAAGCTTCACTAGATATTTACTAATACCAATTTTAAAAAAAGCAAACCAAGACTTACAGAATTTAATGAAGTAGCAGTCCTAAGTATGATCACACATTAATTTTCTGGAAGACTTTAGACTGTTACTTTTGCAGTTAGCAGTTAAGACATTCTGATGAAATCTGATGAAAGTCCTAAAGTAATTTTTAATGCAAAACACTGAAAAAATATTTTGCAATAAATACTATAATTCTTTCAGAGTCACCTAGAGAACTGCAGAATGAACTGTACAATCGGAAACTGGTCAAAATAATACATATTAACCCTCCCTTCCCTATGTGTTAAAAAGAAGTGAAAATTTTGAGAAGCTGAAGAAAACCCCATCCTCTACCCTTTCTTAAAGTATATAAACAGAGTGTTTCTGAAACCTTAGATGCTCTGTGATGAAATATGCAATGAATGATGTAATATGAAATATTTCTTCATAATGAACTTATAAGTATCTGGAGTATACCTCATATGCAGAGAAGTTATAGGTCTGCATTTTAAAAATACTGGGGAAAAAAAAAACCTGCAACCATGACAATCACCTGCAAAATATTATGCTCCTTCAACTCAAAAACCAATCTGAATTTCTACGACCTCATTTTGGATTGAGCAGAGATGCACTTTGACATTAAGGGTACATTTGGAAAGAGACTGAATATGAAACACTCAAGCTGAAAGATAATGTTAGAACATGCATCTGCAGATGGACTTTTAATAGCAGCTGTTCACAACTCTAATAGCAGCGTAGAGATGCACACATCTTATGAAACTCAAAACTGATCACAGAAAAACCCATTCTATTACTAACAGCTGAACTGTACTCACCAACTGTTTGCCAATCCAGTCGTATTCATAATCAAACAAATAGCCTTTTCGATCAAGTAAGTCTGTGAAGAGCTTTCTCAAGTAGTCATAGTCTGGCTTTTCAAAAAAATCTAGCCTTCTTACATAACGTAGGTAAGTAGCCATTTCCTCTAGATAAATAAGAAGTATACATATTTGCCAACATCTGTTTTAAAGGAACTCAAAAAAACCCCACCACCTTATTTCATTTTAAAGCAACTTGTAAATCTCACCATAAAATCTGAACAGTTGTTCACCATGAAAAAGTGGTGAACAGAAAAAAAAAGTTACTTAACAGTAATAATGTTCTTTGACATGCTACCATATTCTGAGATATATTGCCATATTCCAAACATATCCAAGCAAGTGACACCTCACTAATTTTTCCTTCATGTTACCTGTTGAGATCTTCTATTCAACATTCCAATTCTAACGCACAGTGTGCAAGAAAGCGTGGAGAGAAATGCCTCTACTTTCTTCATTCCAATGAATTTTACAGAGACAAGACTAAGGAAAGGTAAAAAAGGGGTATACAACATAAAGCATCAGCCTCCTGTCCACAAGGCTTACTGCAGACGGATTTCCTTTCATTTGTCATGAGCTACTCTCAGCAAATCCACTTTGCCTATCAATGGTATTTTGATTACTTTTCAAGATGTTTACTTATATTGTGGCAAAATCACATCCATGTCATACACATCCCCTGTTCCAAGCACTTTATTACTACTTTTAGAAAACGTCATATTTGCTTCTGTCCAATTTTCCAACGCCTCATTGATTCTGCCTGTACTTACAGAGAACTAGAAGTGACACCTGAAACTTGGAAGTTACTTTAAAAATTATTCTAAGCTGTTTCTAATGCACCTTGTTTTTAATAGGGGTATGATATCAGATTTGAGCTGAAAAGGCTTGCAAAATTCTCAGTGTGAAGATACAAGCGCAGACTAGTTGATCACTGTAACCATACATACAGTATTTTTTTAATGTTTCCTTTAGAAGAATCTATATTTGAAGAACGACAGCATTAGCCTACTGCTGCTTCAAAGGATAATTCTTCTATCTGAGCCCAGTCTTGTTTAACTTATCCATCAATGACTTGGATGAAGGGGCAGAGGCCTCCTCAGCAGTGTCACTGACAATGTAAAGCTGGGATGACTGGCCAATACCCCAGGGTACTGTGCAGCCCTTCAGAAGGACCTTGACAGGCTGGAGAGACGGGCAGAGAGGAACCTTCTGAAATTCAGCAAAGGCAAATGCAGGGTCCTGCACCTGGGGAGGAACAACCCCAGGCACCAGCACAGGCTGGGAATGACCTGCTGGAAAGCAGCTCTGTGGAGGAACTGGGGGTGCTGGTGGACAACAAGCTCTCCATGAGCCAGCAGTGTGCCATGGGGGCCAAGAAGGCCAACGGCATCCTGGGGTGCATTGCAAAGAGCAGGTTGAAGGAGGTGATCCTGTTCCTCTACTCAGTGGCTGTGTCCAGTTCTGAGTTCCTCAGTAAAAGAGAGACATGGAGCTCCTGGACTGGGTCCAGCAAAGGGCTATTAAGTTGAGCAAGGGACTGGAGCATCTCTCATGTGAGGAAAGGCTGAGGGAGCTAGGCCTGTTCAGCCTTGAAAAAAGGCAACTGAGATGGGACCTGATTAATACCTATGAATATCTAAGGGGTGGTTGCCAAGAGGACGGACCAGGCTCTGCTCAGTGGTGCCCAGCAATAGAAGGAGAGGCAATGGGCAGAAACTGATGCACAGGAAGCTCCACCCGAACATGAGGAAGAACTTCTTTACTGTGCAGGTGACTGAGCACTGGAACAGTTTGCCCAGAGCTTGTGGATTCTCCTTCACTGTAAATATTCAAGATCACCTGGCAAAACCCTGTGCAGTGTGCTCTGGGATGGCCCTGCTTCAGCAGGGAGACTGGACCACACGACCCACTGTGGTCCCTTCCAACCTGACCCATCTGATATTCTGGAATCTACTATGCATACTCTAATTTTAAACCCAGATATTAAGCAATTACCTATGCCAGTTTCATTTTATAAATTAATACATAACATTTTACTAACAGCAGACATTACCTGGGAAGTTTTCACACAATACTTCTATAGGAGTTGCTCGTTTAGTGTCTCCAATTTTCTGGTAACGTTCTTTTAATGTATCAGCCTACGACAGAAGAACAAACAAGCTTTTGAAGTTATACAGCTTGCAGACACACATTCAAAAAAACCCCAAACACATCAACAAAAGCTGATGATCTGAAAATAGGACAGAGGAAGACATCAAAACCCACTACCTTTAAACCTTGCCATGGAAGACTTCCTCTGAGAAAATACATAAACATATGACCCAAAGCTTCCAAATCATCTCTTCTGCTTTGCTCTGAAACAAAATGCAAATATTATTAGAAATTTCAATCTGTGTAATTTTACATTATATTTTAAAAACTAGCCTCCAAATTATATAATAATAATTGTTAGGTATAAAGTACTTGAAACCAAACTGTGCATGTGGGGGTGTTCTTGTGTACTATGGACTGCCTTAAGAACACAGCTAAACCCAGAAAAAAAGCAGGTGCAAACTGCAGGTATACTCATCTCAACAGCACTTTAAGCAAATGATCTTACTGTAAGAAATCGTTTTTACTGTAAGAAATCGTTCTTATTCTAAAACACCTTTGACCCTTAAAATTGCATTTTAATTCTGACATTTTTTTTACCTATTATTTGTGAACTTGAAACAATTTAAGAAAGCTTCAACAGAATTAATTTTTCCTCTAAAAAATCATGGAGAAGATGGTGTTATCTTCAGGGACCCATTATGGAATTTCTGAGCCAAAGGTAGATTGAGGAAGGCTCAGAAGTACTATTATTTGAACAGAAAGCAGCATGTACCTTCAGCCTGCCATCAAGTCTAGCTGACATATGAGCTTTCACAGAACACAATGCTGGCAAAGCTACAATTTTTCATCTGCAGTAAAGCAGTGGCAGTCCTTCAAAAAGCTCACAGAAGGTTGAAGAAAAAGAAAAGTAACAAGTAAAACACAGTGTATTCAAAGTTTTCAAAGTATATTTCACATAGGTTTTAAATTAAATCCATCATTCTTGGGAAAACTAAAGGTTATAAAGAATAGTGAGTCTCTAAATTACTAGCAGAAAACAGATCTTTTTATTTCCACCTAACTTCATTCTGTATTGCTGTTGAAAGAAATGTTACACATTGTAGTACGTATTGTAGTAAGAGGCAGTATTTAATTCTACATTTGACTTTGTCCCTGACACAAGGAAGAAAAACAAAATAGTAACATTGTTTCTACTCAGTATTTCACAAAACAAAATTACTATGCTTTGATAACAAGAGAAATGGAGCAGGAAGGTAAAAGAAAAAGATGTTTGTTTGATTTTTTGAACACAGAGAAGTCAACAAAGCCAACCTGGCCCTGATCTGATCAACAGATAATATTGCCATAAATATATTGAATCTGAAGAACAATTTTTAGTTTTCGTATAAATAGAACAATGTACTTACTATGCTGTTTCCTAGCCCTATCTTCTCATTTGAACACTGAATAAACACATATTATCAAATGAGTAAGCAAATACCAAAAAAAGGATGGTGGTAAGATGTAGGCTAACATCTAGGCCCTCACTTCATCACACATCTGCCAGCCACATGAGGCTCTTTCAGTGATTTCTCCTTCACTCACTTCCATGTTTCCAATTCCCTTGCCAACACTCTTGTGTTCACTTTTGCACTCTTGCTGTCCACTGCTGCCACTTGTCTCAGTGAGGGAACTCCAGACAATTTGGTCCTATCTGAATTTCTCTGCTGACTCTGCAACATCCCACTTGCTGACCACATGCTATCCTAATACAATCTCATAGGTTAAGAAGAAAGCAGGAGTAAGCTGCAAAGTTCTACACCTGACAGGTTTCAGAGCGTGAAAGAAACGTTAGGTCCAGTTGCTGGCAGAAATCCTCTGCTCTTTATGAGGTAGAGTGAACAAGCAGAAAATCACTACTTCAGGGACAGTGCTTCTGACAGACACCTCATGCAATGCAGTGCGTTTCATGTAACGCGGATCAGTGCTAAGATGGTGGCAAAGCACATGAGGATGTTGAAAGTGTGCAACAGATGGTCCACCTCTGGGCAACACTAAGGTATAGCCCTTAAAAATGTACTGGAATGTTCCACTTGGTCTTTGCTAAGGGACAATAATTCCTCTCTTTCAATTAATTTCTATGAGTTATGCCAATGAAAAATTAACCTTTTCTCTTTAAAAAAACCAACCAAAGTAATAGCATCTTATTGAGGCAATTGCTCTTTTACAGAGAGTCCTATCTATGACACTTTTAATCTTTATTATTTCAAATTAAGGTGTTTCGTGGTGGTATTTTGTTGGGGGTTTTTTTGGGGGGTTTTTTTTGTTGTTTTGTTTTGTTTTTTAATGAGATGTGGACTGTTGGCAGTATTTCTGTAGGACAACAGAAATTTCTTTGGGAACTAGGATAGAACATTTAAATTCACAATGCCCTCAAAAATATGCTACAGGAAAGGATTTTGTGTTTGTTTTAATTTGGGGGACAGGGACTGTTATTTAGAATCCATGCAAGTTCTTCACTGATGACTTTGGAGTAATTAAGAAACAGTAGTCAAATATCCTTTCCTATGGAAATCTTCAAGATGAGCCTGAAAAACAGGAAATCCAAAGACTATACTGCTATTATTCAAAGAAGGACATCCAAAAACTGGAAAAAACTAGCAGTGGACTAGCTGGAAGACAAAAGGATTTCAAGCATCAGCTGGAGGAAGAGCTGCTGATGTATATAGATCCTATTGTATCACATTTTAAAGAGATTGAGAGGATATGTTGCCTAAAAGGTAATACAATCATGAGATAACAAATACACAACAAAGTTTTAGGGCACATGGTTTCCTCTCTCTCAAAGAGATCACCTGAAGCTAGCTAAATTGGTAAAAAATTAATATTTGTTATTTAACTCATAAACTACAGACAATTATCTCAATTCAAATATGCTGATTTAAATAAAAACTAGAGCTTCATTCAGCAGGCTATCCCCAGAAATTATCTTTTTTTAGCATAAACACTTAAGTAACCGTAACACAGTTTAAACAACAGGCATTCAGTCTTTAGTAAGCATCCAACTCCCTAAAGAAAGTTTAGGAAAGCTTTAGCAGTAGAAACATCTGTTTGGATCAGAAGACACAGTATTAGTTACTGAGAAGGTGACATGGTTAGATACAGAGATGGGAAGTGATTACCTAGCTTCAACTCTTGAGTTCTTAAAATTTAGCAAAAATAAATTTGAATCCCAGAGTCTGTACTCTTACTAAAAATGACTGGATTTCATTCAATATTATGAGAGAAGAAAACCTTTCTTCCCAAATAAAACCATGAATCCTGAAGTTAATGATTCTGGTTCATAACAATGAAGTTGCATGCCAATTTTATCATAAGCACACATTTTACACCATACTGTTGTCTTAAGAATAATAGAGACTGAAAATAAAAAAAAACTTTATTTTCATTTATACATTTAACTAAGGGTGCAAAGACTCATTTATTTTTTTATTAGAAGCACTGTTTCATATTACTGTGGATTTATAAGGTTAACTTACACAGGAAAAGGGATTTATCTAAAACAGCTAAAATTCTGCCCTGAGGTCCAGTGATAATTCAGTGAGTATAAGGAAAACACCAAACTTCCTAGAAGGGAACCTAGGTCTGGGAAAGGACTTCATCCTGAACCACTGGCTCATAAAATTTTAGGATCAAATGTTTATTTTTCTTGCTGATGGTTTATATTACAAAGGAGTCTAGCCCCTACAAAAGTGATTTTCAATCTAGAAGATACGAAGGTCTGACAAAAGAGTACACGTATTAAAGGTAAGAATGGGGTTCTCCTAATTCTGTTTCAGGATAAGCACAGTTTAAAGAAATTGGCTTTATTTGGCTTTTCTATTGGCATTAAGAGCGGACCTGATTCATTCCCAGAAGAGTTTCAAGTATTCATTGTATGATAACTAACCTCTGTCTCTTCAATAATTAAGCGCTACCATGAAAAGACCAATACAATCAAGGATATGGGTTGTTCCCCAGAGACCATTACAGATTGCTAGATTAGAGTAAGTTATGACTCCATGTGACTATACTTTCTGTAGTCAATAACTTTGACAACACTTTAAGACACTGTTTTTCTGAATTTAGGGAAGTCCCAAAATAATTACCAATTTACATATCCAGCAAACACAGAAAATTGAAGGACTTTTACAGATGCAGATTTTTGTCTTCATTAACCTCCCAGTCAGAATCTACACTCTCTGGAACCTCACTTTCCCTTCCTGAAAATGAACTGGAAAAGAAACAGAGAAATTTTATCCCTGAGAGAAATTATCTCATGGGAAGGTAGAGCATCAGCTACATTCTAGTAAGGGCTGCAGAGTATTTGTATTTCCTTCAAACAGCTCTCTGAATAAAGCCATGTTATTCTTCACAGAGACAAAATACCTTCTATTCCATATACACATTCCCAGTTTGGCACAAAACTACCAGAAATCCAATCAAATGTCTCTTCTGAAACAAAAGATTACTGGCTACAGCACGTTCAGTAACTGTATATTTTCTGTATGTACCTTAAAAGAGTGGGCTTTGGTGATTTTGTGCAAGTTTTGATTATGCATTTAAAGTCTTTCTAGTAGCTATGCATTTGTTATGATAGTTTTAAATACTATGGATCCTTAAGCGTACTTTTGATTCAAGGACAAAATCCTTCCTTACTCATATGCACTAATAGATAAAGCTACAGTTCAATAGAGACATACTCAAAAGTAACTTATAAAAGAACGCAAACCTGACAGTCACCCTGTTTACTGAAAACACTTATTTTTTACAAGGGTCAGCTATCAGACCGTTTAAGCAGCTCAGGAAATTATCTACAGACTAAAAATACCACCCTAAAAAACTGTCTTATTATCACTATTTTCAGTGCAACCTGTATCCTATATGCCACTGTCTCTGTAAACACAGAGCTTGAGGACCTTCAGTGTTTTATACATCTCACTGCATGAATTTAAAAATGTACTACATTTTTAGAGGAATATCACAGAACATAAAAAAACTGCTGGAATAGAAGGATTCAGGCTGTTTAGGAAGGAAAGGCAAGGGAGACCAGGAGGTGATGTCACCCTCGATGGCAATAGCCAGCTGAGTGCATGGAGTTCTGTCTGGGGGTGGAAGAGGAGCTGACCGGGAGCTAGTGGAGAAGGATTAATGGGAGGGGAGGGTTAGGCAGCCACAGGCCCCCCAGCCAGGAAGACTGAGCAGCTGAGTCCTTGTGGTGGTGCATCCCTCCCCCACCCCTTCCAGGCCTGTGACCTGAGAAATGCTCATTAGGTCTTGGCTTTGACAAACAGGACCTGCGCTCAGCTTCTCTTGAGTTTAGCAGAAACACTCTGCTCCCAGGAACTTCTGCTGTCTAACAAGCTCCTATTTTCTTTATGAACAGCCTTGGAAACTAATTTTCTTCCTTGCATAGCATAACATCCCTTTGTCACACTTTACAAGAAAGAGTGCCAACCCACACTGTGGTCAGGATGAAACATTGTTATGATTAAAGCCCACTCTTTTGCGACCGTATAAACGGTGGTCCAAAACAAGAACGTGTGAGTTCTTCTGGACTGCAGAAGCTGTGTCCAGCAACCTCCCTCTGAGCGGAGCCTCTCAGAGCCCACAGACTCCCATATTTGCTGTACTCGGAGGATTACTGAACAACAGTGAATCCTGGGCCAATACCCCCACTCCTCAAGGCTCAACTCTTCACAAAATGAGGAGATGGAAAAGCAACCAGAGTGTGTATTTCACTGCCTTTGAGGGGAATTTTTCACAGGTACCTTGCACTGACTCTGTGTGCATGAATGTACACACACACATATGCTAAAGCAAATTCTGTGAGAAATACTGCTCTCTTAGATGTTTAAGTACCTTGGATATCAAAGTAAGTTAGGCCTGTAAGTAAGGTTAAGTAGAAAGTTAGGTTAAATGCTGTTAAGTGTTATTCCTGTGTTAAATTGTTATGTTTAAGGTGTAAGTTAAGGTTTAAATTAAGGTTGAATACTTTTGAGTGCTGTTAATCTTTTAGGCTGTATTACTTTTTATCCTTGCCCTCACCATCCTTTTGTCACACGCACCAAAACATACACACACATGAGCACACACACACACCCTCACCCCCATATCTCAGTTCATTTCTGTTTTATTGGATTTTGTTGGTTTTTGGGGTTTTTTCCCTTTTTCATTGGTGTGCCTTAACTGTCCAGTAATTAGCAGAGTGAATCTTGCCAAAGAAATTGTCCTGCTGTTGCTTAGTATGAAATCAGATTTTTACTGATACCTTTGCTGATGATTTTTTAAGCAATTTCAAACACTCGTTCGGAACAGTCGTCTAAGATATACAGGAACCGCCTCCTGTTCACAAGCCCTGGTCCTCATGAGGGACTTCAATCACACTGGTATCTCTTGGAGACAAGACAGCAGGGCATCAGCAATCCAGTAAGTCATCAATGATGATAACTTCCTTCTCCAAGTGACAGAGAAGCTAAAAAGAAGAGGTGCCATGCTGGACCTTGTGCTCACCAACAAGGAGAGGCTGGTGGGGAATGTGAAGCTTTAGGGCAGCCTTGGCTGCAGTGACCATGAAATGCTGGAGTTTTGAGATCCTAAGGGTAGTGAGAAAGGAGCAAAGCAAGCTCAGTAACCTGAAGTTCAGCAGAGGCAACTTGGCCTCTTCAGGGATCTGCTTGGCAGAGTACCATGAGATGAAGTTCTGCAGGAAAGCAGGGCCCTAAGAAAGTTGGTTAAAGAAAAGCATACAGAGAGGGGAAGCAAGGACAGGTAGTCTGGGAGGTATGCAGAGAAATAGTCTGAGCAGCCAGAGATCAGCTTAAGAAAGCTAAAGCCCTGATAGGATTAAATGTGGCCTGGGATGTCAAGGGCAACAAAAAAAGCTTCTGTAAGTATATCGGTGACGAAAGGAAAACTAGGAAAAATGTGGGACCTCTCCAGAAGGAAAAACGAGACCTGGGATATGGAGAAAGCTGAGGCAAAAAATTATTTTTGGCCTCAGTCTCTCTGGCAAGTATTCCAGTCACATCACCCATGTCACAAAAGGCAAGGGCAGGGATTTGGCAGAATGAACTGCCTGCTGTAGATCAGGCTGGAGCCCATCTAAGGAAACTGTAGCTGCACAAATCCATGGAATCTGCTGAGATGCATCTATGAGTCTTTAGGAACCTCAGGTACTCTATTACATCTGAGAAGTCATCACAGTCCAGTAAAGCTTCCACAGACTAAAAAAGGACAAAGATAACCCCCATTATTACAAAAGGAAGAAAAGGAAGACATGAGGAACTACAGGCCAGTCAGTCTCACGTCAGTGCCCAAGGTCATGGTGTAGATCCTCCTGGTAACTATATTGAGGGACATGGAAAATAAGGAGGTGACTGATGACAGTCAACATGACTTCAGTGAGGTGCTGGATTATGCCCACTAAAGAGCAACAAAGCTGGTGAAGGGTCTGGAGCACAGATCCTATGAGGAGCAGCTGAGGGAGCTGAGGGTGTTTAGCCTGGAGAAAAGGAGGCTCAGGGGAGACCTTATCACTCTTACAACTGCCTGAAAGGAGGGTGTAGCCAGGTGGGCGTTGGCCTCTTCTTCCAAAGAACAAGGAATACGACAACAGGAAAAAACCTCACGTCATGCCACAGGAAAGTTTAGATTGGATATTGAGAACATTTTCTTCACCAAAAGGGTTCTCAAGTATTGGAACAGGCTGCCCAGGGAAGTGATTGAGTCACAATTTCCGGAGGTATGTCAAAAGACTTGTAGATGTGGTGCTTAGGGACATGGTTTAGTGGTGGATTTGGCAGTGCTGGGTTAACAGTTGGACTCAATGACCTTAAGGGTATTTGCCAGCCTAAGCAATTCTGTGGTTCTGCTTTATTGATAAAGCACCTTATTCCTGCCTGTGAAGTGTGAATGGTTTCTCATTTGCCATACTTACAGTTAAACTGTAAGTATTGTGCAATGTTTTTATGACCAATTCAAAGAGTACCCTAATTAGTGTTTACCATGCAGTGATAAGCAACTGGCTTACACGAATTCAAACTAACTGTTTTCACTAGGAAACCTCTCTACAGCTGGCATAAACAAAGATGAGTGCTTATACCTTTTTCAAGGCGAATCTATTCATTCAATAATAACAACTTTCATATTTATAAACCTCCTGTCATTTCTTTAGCTTGCTGGCATAACCCATAACTAATCTGACAAACCCTTATTAACAGTGTAAGCACTAAAAAAATAATCAAGAAATCAATATCATATCTCAGCTACTTTATTATTTTATGTGCATTTCAAAGAGATCAGAAAACTAGCAAGGAAGCACTGAAAACCCATTTGTTGCAACCTATCAGCTTTACTGTATTTAATAAGCACATCTATTTCCTGGACACCTCACTCTGCCATGCTATACTTATAATGTGAAAGTATTATGACACAAAAAGATATACCTCATCTTTCTTTTAAGAATATCTAACAAAGAGGACAATTCCCAAGACATGATCGTGATGATTAGAGACTTTTTTCAAAAAATATTATTCCCATAAACAATATTTCCACAAAGGCCAACTATATTTTGCACAATACACAAAATTTGCAGTTCTTAATTACTACAGACTAAGAAAAATAATAACTTGAGAACAAGATGGTTTATGATAAATCACAGCTGTTTCTGTACCTAAAAAGCACACATACCTTTTCCTAAATGTGTATTTATACTCATGTATCTAGCTGTTCCTGTAAGGCTCTTGTGTTCTCGATATGGTATGTGCTTCTTTGTTTCTGGATCTACGTACTCCTTTGCCAAACCAAAGTCTATAATGTGAATAATTTGCTGGGTTTTGTTTCCAGGTCGTCCTATTAAGAAGTTCTCAGGTTTTACATCTCTGTATATCAAGTTCTTTGAATGCACATATTCCATACGAGAAATCTTCAATAAAAGAAAAAAAAGAAGACAAGAAAGTTTAGTTTAAGTTTCAGGTTGCCACATTAAAACCTGTTAGAAGCTAAATATCTTACACTGGCTTTACATTTAGAAGATCACCCCTCCTAGTATCCTAAGACCGAAGGGATATTGTTCTTAACAAAGTATCTCCCAGTTAAAAGTCAATGAAAATTGTACACTTTCCCAAAGCAGATATACCAGTTCGTGTAGTGGAAACCTTCACATTGGACATTAGTCATGAATCTTGTACATAACAGAAGAACAACTGCCACAAGCATATTTTGTGCACATTAAAAGTAAAACCAGAAATTATGCCAGGCAGTAAGCGGCCAAGTTTGATGTACATCAATTACATATTAAAGGTATAAATAAGAGAGGCACTGAAAGTTCATCACTATGCACATACTGTCCATTGTACCTGGACAGTACCTAATTTCTATCAAAATTTCCATATTCAGAAAGGAACAGGAAGTATTAACGATAAAGCTGATCTTTGGATCTGTGAAGTCTTGAGCATTTTAAAAGAAGAACTTGGTCATTTTGGCTGTAAATAAGTTCAATGTGTCTGTATGTCAGTAGTTGGAGGCCTGTTACACAATTTACAGCCATGTTTTAAACAGCTATTTTTAACTTTCACAGGTAAAAATATCACTATTTAGGGAAGTGGAAATCTGGTAAACATGCATAGCCTTAACTGTTCTTCTTTCCACTTCAACCCACCCCTAGGTCAGAACCAAATAAAGAAATCTTCAAAAAAGAGAATAATACTTCAGTGAATAATTTTGTGCTATAACTTCTGGAAGGATTTGGGGAAATTTTCATTTTTCTATTTGCTTTCTTGCTTATAGGAATGCCCAGGAAAAAAATATTTATGCTATTTAGGAGTCCCATAATACAACTACTTGTGTGGGCTAAATTATTTTTATTTCTTTAAGGTTTTCTTTTTTGAAAGAGTACACCAAACTAAAATTCACATTTCAGGTTGTGACGAGAACTCAGAAGACACAAGTAATTACATTCAAGAAATGACTTGAAAAACTGAAATGAAGTGAATGAAAGTAATATAAAAACTGGAACAAAGTAAATGAAAGTAATATAAGAGTATTCCTGTTAAAACTGTATCACAAGTAGTTTAAATACCAACACCAATTTAAAACATAAGAAGCGCAAACCTAAGTGAAATAAGCATTTAAGCCATTGAAGACTGATTTAGTTATTCTAGTGAACACTCAAATTAACATCTATTCTACTTACCAACTGTATGGCTATCATAAGAACGGTTTTAAGAGAAAATGTCCTACCACACAAGTCAAATAAATCTTCCAGACTAGGTCCAAGTAGTTCTAGCACCATAGCATTATATTTGCCACATGGGCCAAAATAATAAACCTGAGGTATTCCATCTGTAAAATGAAAATACAAAGTAATGATAAGGGGTTAAATAAGATTAATGAACACACCAATAAAATTCCTACCCAATTTCAAGTTGATCTTAAGTTAAAAATACATTTTTCACATAAAAGCAAAAATAAACCTGATAAAAACTACAGGTAAAAGATACCACAGGAACACTGAAGATAGTCACAAAATATTTAATGAAATGGTACTATTACATATTTGACTTGTGAAAGCTATGAAGATTTTTATAAAAAAATTAAAATTAGAACCTCTCTGTTAAGTCTTGTAACCATAAATTGAGACAGGGTTTTAAAATGCTATGAAGAAAGGCTTAAATAAGCTCTTTTACAAAAAAAAATACACTTAAACTAAACTTGTTAAATTAAGACTATTCCTACCTTTAACATAAAACCACCTTATTATCTAGAGAAATCATTTAAAAAAAATCAAAAAAAGAGATTAATGAACCCGAGAGTTTAACGATATATTAAGTCTGGGCTTTATAGTTTTATATGAACACCTGCCTTAGGAACACAGGCAATCCAGAAGTTTGAAATAAACAGTTAAAGCCTTATGATCCAATGTTACTTCCACCTTTTTGTACAATATGCATTGTGTGTCTATTTAATTAAAAATAACTTGGTATAATTGCTTCTACTCATTTTGTACTTTTTCACATGCAGAGGATGTCTTCTTCATTCAGCAGAATAAATTTTGTTCACTTAAGGAAGCAAATTATTCCAGATTTTGGGTTTTTTGTTCTTCAGTAGGAATCCTCTGTTTCATTTATTCCAAATATTCAATACTCTGAAAATGTATTCTTCTTTTCATGTGAGCTTTTCCTACAGTGTCCACTGTTACAATACACAGAAGTACCAAACCTATTTTCAGACCTCAATGAAACAATGGATTTCACCATCATTCTCTGTAGGACGAACGTAACCCTAACTCTGTTTTTTCTGAGATACATAAAGCCCTCAATTTTTGATACCTTACTACAGTGACACTTACATTGAGGGCTCAAATTTGTAATTGTATTCACTACAGCTCTGGTTAAAAAAAGAATTTTAAAAATATTTTTTCAGCAAAACTAACATCAAATGAATGCACTGTTTTTAAGAGGTTTTTCACTAATCTCTTTTCCTACAAGAAAGAAGATCCCCTAAAAATCCAGTTTAACTGTTCATTTTTCACATGACTTGAGCTTAAATTTATTTTTAAATATGTATCATCACACCTATCTCTATACTAATATACTTAAAATGCATAATCATATACACTTCAGGAAGATTTTGCAGGAGTAGCTTATTGCTACTAATGAAGAAGCATAGAACATACCACATTCTGTATCAGAATATGGTACAAGATAGTGTTCTTCAATTTAAAAATATCATCCTGAGTTATCAGATAGACACTTAAAACACTCAATCTTCTGATTAGATGAGAATTCCAAAACATACCAAAATTGTTTAACATGTTGTAACTTCTGCACTGCATATGGAGCATCCTATCTAAAATTACCCAAGTAGACAAATAATTTGATATTAACAGTTCAAAGTACTAGAAGTTAGGGGCTTTGGTTCTTAATCAAAGCCCTCTTAGTGCTTTCACTTAAAAGCAGTAGGTGAATATCAAGCTGTACTTATATTCTTTCTTCACGTCTCTACATCTCCAGAAGTCAAAAAGTAACATGCTACTAATAAAAATGTATATGAGGCTTTTTCTCCCAATATAGAGAGATAAATGTAAGCTCTTTTATATATGTTTAAGAAATATTGGTTAAGTTAAAAATGAAAAAACTCTTAAGCTTTAGAACATTAAGAATGCCCTATTTTGTTGACAAGATATTCCCCTACTTATTACCAATTAAGAGGATGTATTTTATTTCCATTTTCAATTATTCTGGTTCAAACCATGGAAGAATATAAGAAGAAAGTCCTCGGAGCCTGTAAAATGCATCCCAGTCTTCTTGCTGTGAATTTAAAGAAGTCATTGTTCTTAGGTTTCTTGACCAAAAATTAATTGGATTACCATTCAATCCTTTCTAGTACCTTGACAGATCTTCTAAATCTTCTTTTTTGATGTCACTAAAAGTTAGATGTAACTTCCTGCTCTTCCACCAAAATAGAAATTTACTTGTGGCCAAAAAACAGATTCACTTATTCCCACTAAGTTACTTTAACATTTAAACATCTTTCCTTTCTAGGTTTAAAACTGAATATAGCATCTTCTTTTCCAGATATGAGTCATATTTGTTTATCCCTAGATACCTTACACTTGCTGACAAGTAAAACACTTTCATTTGAATGCGCTCCATTGACTAAAGCAATCCACAATACTTATGTGACTGCCCTGCCATAAAATTGTAAATCTATTTTAAACCAGCATGATTTGAGTCCTATTTTACTCTTGACAAAAATCAAAAAAGTCTTGACTTGGAAATTAACTATTTCAACATCACTTGGACTCCAGTTTCTTCTTCTAGAAAAGTTAACTTTCATTAGCCACCTAAAATTACTGCTGTACACTTCTAGTCTCCAAAATCAAGTCGAAACACCCCAAAAGTACTTGACTATCCACCGTGGGGGGAGGGGAGGAATGCTAAAGCAGTTACGTGGATTTATGGATTATGTTGTTTAATTTTCACTCAAATGCTTTAGTCCACCATGTTTATGTACCTGATGTTTTTAAAGGAAGTTTTTAAAGCTGACAGATCTGATTTCTTCTAAAATGATGAAAGGATAAAAACATTAGAATAAAGAAAATATGACTAGTAGATTAAACTGTATCTGCCAAACCTCTTTGAAGTAAAGAAAATAATGTAGACATTATTTCTGCTTTTGGACTGTTATCCATCTCGGTCACTGTCTTTTTCATCACTAAACCTGATTTAAATTTGAGACTGCATGTTGTTCACTCAGTTGTCTAGAGCAATATACATGACTAGCACAAACACACTTTTGTATCTTAAAGAAAAAATTCCATCTACTTGCTCTGACACAAATAATACATTGCAGCTTCAATTATTGTGTGTGTGTGTCACCATTCAGGAAAAGAAATTGATAAAGAGGCAACAAAGATTGACTGCCAAAGGAATATGTAACCCATAGGTCAATGGCAATACTACTTGTATTTAACCTCATCTATTACTGACGTGATTTTGAGCTGTATCTTGGCAAAACATCTCTATACAATACAATCTGTAAAGATATTTGTAAAGATATTAAGGTAGTAAATAGATTTCCAGTGGTTTTCAGCTTTCTGTAATATCCATTTCCTTTTAGAGCTTTCTCTAAACCAGTCAAGAAACAGACTGATGTGATCTGCATTACATCCTGTTGCTTAGAGTCTGTTAAATCAGACACATAAATGCCAGCAAAACACACAAGACTGCTCTTGCAGATCAAGGTGTTCTGCATTCACCTTCCCATACCGCACTGCCTTTTATTACCAGTTTTTATTCTCCTATGTGACAATTCATTGGACACAAGCCAAATACCTTAAACTAGTTGGAAGACTTGCAGCTGTCTTTCACGGCACATTCATACTGGTACTCTGTTGTCAAGGATACAAATCAAAAAACTGCCACAAACACAAGTATTCCCTACTTAGTCTATGGAATCTGGTTTGAATCCTCTCAAAGAAGTGATTATAAAACCCAGGGTAGTGTATACTGACTTGAGCAAAAGCAGCATACACAGAAGGTCATACAATCTCTGGAAACATAGCACCTTAATGCTACTGAAACCATGATCAGCCACAAACTACAAAACTCTGAACATGGAATGAGACACTATATCGCTGCAACACTCAGACTACATTTCTTACTTAGAAATATAAGAATATGTTTGCAAAAAGAAGAATAGTAATATAATAGTTAGATCTATTTCAAAGGAAAAATCTTCCTGAACTAGGAAGACATAGATAACTAGGAACTAGTTATTTACATTACTAAAACAGAATTAGAGATGCATTTTATTGTAATCTTTATTAAATATCCATTTATGAAACATTCACTTTGTTCAGTGAACTGTATTATCGAGCCTCCTTTCACAATCAGAGCCATCTATTGCGTGCTTCACAACGCCCACAATTAATCTCTGAAATCTGTGTTATGTCACAATAGAAAATCAATATAAATTTTTGCATACAACCAGGCTTCTTATGGGCAGTTGTGAAGGATTGGTGCGTGCTTTTAAGTGGGAACGCATGTGTCAGCGCTTTAATGCTTGTAGCATTGCTGATAACCGTGCATGCTACTGATCCACACCACGTTAGCTATATAGACCACCGAAAGAACACGTGGATTACCTGGGCTAACCAAACAGGCCAAGATTCTTTTTGCATATCTTTAGCAACACCTTCTGATCCCTTCCGTACCTGCCTTATTGGGGTTCCGTTAGCAGAAACTAGTAGCCTCAAAAAATATACCCTTAGCTATTCAGAGCCAGAAACTGCACTCTCAACCTTTTGTAATGCAAGCCATTCCACCCTCACTGATAATTATCTCGATGCTCACCTCTCCACTTTTAACATCTGCAATGCCCTTAAAATAAAGAAAAACCCTCTAGCTGCCCAAGCACGAGCAATTGCTTTAGGCCTTAATACATCTATGTTTGAGCCACAAGAGCTAGATCTTTTAGGCTCTCAGCCTAGTCCCTATTGTCTTATGTTTAAAGGCAGTCACTTTGACAGCAGTGTCAGCCCCCAAAGGCCAAACAAAGACAGCACATGGCTGAGCCCTACCACCTCATGGTACTTTAACATCACAGTGTACTGCAATGGCTCAGTATGGCCAGTTGATAATCCTCCACAAGAACCTAGGGCTCTGCCCTCAGGAACTTTCCTCATTTGTGGAGACAGAGCATGGCCAGGAGTGCCTTCTAAACCAGTGGGAGGACCGTGCTATTTTGGGAAACTAACAATGTTTGCCCCTAGCATTCAGCAACTACTAAATATTACACACAAGCGATCACGACGGAGCATTCTTCCGTTGGATCCTAATTGCAGAGACGATGTGCAACTATGGAAAACTCCTGCTGTCTTTTTTGCTTCTCTTCTAGTCCCAGGAGCTGCATCAGCACGTGTCCTCACTCAGCTTAGAAGGTTGGCATGTTGGACAGGCAAGCAAGCAAATGTCACCTCACACCTGATAGGTGAGCTTGTTGCAGACGTGGATAGCTTGCGCCACGCTTTATTCCAAAATCGTGCAGCCATTGATTTTTTACTGTTAGCACAAGGTCATGGATGCAAAGATGTAGAAGGAATGTGCTGCTTTAACTTATCAGATCACAGTCAATCCATACACTCTCAGCTCCAATGGCTCACTGAACATACCAAAAAGCTCACAGTTCAAGACAGTCCTTTCGATGGATGGTTCCAGAGAACTTTTGGGGGACTCAGAGTTTGGGCCGTAAGCCTCATAAAGGAAGGTCTCAGATGGGTCGGCATTATACTTTTGCTATTGCTTGGAGCACGCATTATGTTTTCTTGCTTAGCCAAACGTGTAGAACAGTTAACTCAGGGAGTTTTGCTCGCTCAAACTAATAAAAACGGGGGAATTGTGAAGGATTGGTTACGTGAGAAGGGACATATAGATTCTTTGCAGCTTACTGATCTGAGGAGCTGCCTACGTGAGAACGGGCACATAGACCCTTGCAGTTAGCTGAGCAAGGTCTCACAGAACACTGCACCACACATTATGTGTAACAACTGAAGCTGCAGAATATTGCATGTATCTTGCTCAATAACTGAACCACCATTGAGCCTTATTGCTGAGCTATGGGTTTATCTGCAGAGTTAGCAAGGATAGGTTTTGGCAGCAAAACAATAGACATCTGTGGTTAGAAGGCCAGGGAAAAAGAAGAGCTGCTGACCACAGAAGGGGAACTAAAGGAGGGGTTAGAGATCAGCTTAGACGACGTGAACCACTTAGAATGCGCCTTTATGAATATGCATGAGTCCATTATTAATAGTATATAAGAATCTCTGGTACAATCAATAAACAGATTCCTGTTGATCACTCATATTGAGCGTCTGGGTTTCCCCTCTATCGCGACAGGCAGTAACAGCTGTTTCTCAGAAACATTATCATGTGACTCTATTATGCACCTGCCATTCTTACCGGATCTCTTACACTTATTCTAAGGGAAAAAATTGCTTTACATTAAGCCAAGTGCTAGAAAACGATTGGCATAAAACAAGAAAAACTACCAGCAACATTTTTTATAGTTATTGTTGGACTACCCTTAAAAAATAAATTAGATATTATCATCATTGTTTATCCATATAAACATAAATATTAGCATATTCACATTAATAATTAAGCAGCTCAACCTTCCTATTAAAGGAAGCGTATCAGCAGCAAAAACTCACAACGGAGTCAGTCTTCCCCAAACTCACAACAAAACCAGAGCAGTCATCAGTACACAGATTACCAGTGCCTAGGAACAGACTGCTCCTCAGTCAAGAGATTCGATATTTGATTCAGTTTAAGTGCTCTAACACTACATTCTTAAATCAAGCAGAGAAAATTATTTTCTAAGATGACCTGCATGTTTGTTTTTCTTACTTAATAGAGATTACAAACCACTTCAACTAACTGCTTATTGCTTATTCCCCAACATAATAATCCCAGTCAAATTAAAACAGAAGTAATAAAGCAGGACAGCATTACTAAAAAAAAAATTAAAGAAACAGCTTTCAGTTTAAGAGCAAAGTCTCATCTACCTACCTAGAAGTATAGCTCAAAGCAATATTCACATGAAGGTACTAATAAAAGTCACTTTGCATGTATACTGAATGATGGCTAGCAAGATGTATAGAAAGGATATGAAGTGAGACAACTCAGATATATCTGTAAGAACTGATAAAATGTTATTTAGATATGTAAATTAAGACTACCCTGAACTGACTTACTTGCTAACTCTGTAGTTCATAGCTAGACATTTTGTCTTCAATTTCCAGTGTTCCTGAGCATTAGAAACATAACACCCTTCTTTTAGAAATTAAATAATATTCTAAAATCTGAAGTTCCAGTACATTATTGCTGCTTTAACTAAATACCAGGAACATTCAATTAATATATTTGCACATATGTCGCATTTGAGTATTCTCATAAAAATCTTTTCAAACTTGCTACAAACCTTCATAACTTTCATAATATTTATCCTATAATAGCAGCAAGACACCAAGCCCAGAATATCTTGAAAAATACCGAATTAGATTATTTTAAATTGCTTCTAGAAGATCCATGAACAAAAATAAACACCTGACACATTAATCTAGCTGTAGGGCTTTGTTTCTAGCACTATCCTCAGGAGACTTGCTATTGAGATACTTACTCATGATACAATATCAATCTATTAAAGTAAATTACAGTCCACCAACTGAGAGAGAAATTAAGAAATTATTGTACTGAAAATTTTGTCTTGGACACAGATTCTGGATACACCACGATGAAATCATGCTGGGCTGCGTTTCCTCTGAGGCTGAAGTGGAAGGCAAGGTGGCTACAGCGCAGGGGATGAACTAGAAATGGTCTTACTAGAAATCTGAGAGCCCGTTAGCTTCTCCCAGTGGTTCAATGACAGACTAAAAAAAAGTCACCTGTAATTACCTTAAATACAGAAGATAGCTTGTCTTTCACTGGCAAAATCTGCTTCACAGATTCCATATCCTGAATGGAGCTGTACAAGAAAAATTAATAGCTGTCACTGAACACTCAGATCTCACACACACATTGGCTAAAGCTGGCCCGAACTGAAATTAGATGAAGAATCACATTTTCTCACCTTCTTAAATATTTTTGTCTTTATCTAGAGGAAAAAACACGAATACTGAACTACTGAACCACACTCTTGGCCTTTGGCCCAACACATTTCCAACACAAAAAAGAAAACTATAAACAGCAATGTCTAACCTACTATTCCACATGAAACTGTGTATAAGGTACCTCATAACAAAAAGTGTTCTTGCCTTAAGGTACTCTGCCCCCCTCAAAATCAGAAACTCAGAGTATTTCAAACTCACTTTGCTACATTCCCAAACCAAAATGTAACTATCAATCTGGCAAATCCTGACATGCTTTAAATGCTAAAATAAATATTCTACTGAGCTTGACTAGAAAACAGTGAGCAGACTCCACTGCTCTACAACAGCAGCTGCCTACCACACACAAATGCTTCACACCTCCCTGGGTGCAGCTTCTCAGGATTACCTACAGCCCAGTTTTACACTAACAACATTAACTAGCCAACATGTACACAAGTCATCTGGTAATATTTCTGTATCTTCCAAAATCACATTATGCCCACACTGAAATCTTCTTGAATCACTAATCCAACAGTTACATTTTATAGCTGCACAAGTACTATGATTCTGTTGTGTCAAAGGCAGGCTCACATGATCTCAGAACTGAAAAGAGCATTTTTAGATAGCAATACAGAGTACATCACATGAATGTTGGTACCTAATCACAACAATTCATGTACAAAATGCAATCCTTAGCACTCATTTCACACTGGCCATTACCTTCTTAAATACAACACCTTTTTCCACTGTACACAAATAGATCCTATACACTGACAGGCCAATAATCACCCTGTAAGAAAACTGTTTGGCTTCCAGTTTTTCAAGTGGAAGTGTTCACTAGATTTCAACTCAAAGAACAGATGTACAAAAGTTAAGAAAAATAAAATCTGATTTACAGTATTGAGCATCTGCCTTGTCTGTAACATTAATACAGCAGTTTCACCACTAGGATAATCCAGAGCTGAACAGATCTGGGACCTGTTTTGAGATCTGTGATCTCAAAAATGACATTAAATGAAAAAAATAAAATCTAATTATAGATACCCTTCACTGCTATAAACAAGAACTACAGTAAGTGTGTTCTAACAGCAGCATTACAAACAGGAGCTCTGCTAAGTCACTTTAAGCAGCAGAAGCTGCTTGCCATTCTTTTGCTTCACTTACCAGGTAATTAAGAACAAAAGAGATCCCATTCACTTGCAAAGCCTCCCAGTCATTATGATAATGACCCATTTATTAAGAGAGGTTAGAAAAATCAAGACAATTAAAGCTGAGTAGTTTTTACACTCTTCAACACATAACAACACATAATTTCTTTTATTTACTGACTCCTTTCTGCCAAGGGAAACTGAACCATACTGTAAATACCTATCTGTCAGTTAAATTACAGCATAGCGCATGAAATACACCTACAGCCCATCTTCTATTCATGCAAAGAAAGGCTGATAGCATAAAAGATGAATTCAAAAATCAACAGAAAATACAAAACTGTTTTCTATTAATTCCAAAAGCCTTAGTGCAATTTCAGGTAAGAATTCAGCCATAGTTCTATTTGGAGTACTGCATCTGTAATAGTATATTAAGTTTTTCTTATAACTCATAATTGCATATTAAGAAAATACACAATGAACAAAATTTATTAGAAGCAAAGATATTCTAAATTCCATCCATATGTTGCTCATTCAGTTGACTAGAAATTTCTGCATATTGACTAATGATCTCAAACTTCTCAAGGAAAACACCCTCGTAGTTACTGAATGACAAAATTATCGCAGAAAAGAAAACGCAATTTTCATAAAAATCTCTATTCATATATAAAACCTAAATGAAAGCTAAATAATGATGAAACTAAAATAAGCCACATCTTTAAACTAATTTTAAAAGCTACTTTTAATAAGTTTGAGGTCCATTCCCCTAAAACATTAAAAATATTTCAGAAAACCCAAAAGCACAGAAACTATTTCCTCTTTAAGAAAGATTCTTCACATTTTTTTCCTGACAACCATCTACATGTTACTGCACATTCACAGGCATTTCAAAGAGCATATTTAAGAGCAAAGTTACAGTTACGCCTTCCTTATGAGCAGATCCTCTCCAAAGGAATATAGTTTTGAAATGTTAATTCTTACTCATGCAAGTCAAAACCACTTTTTATTAAATACAAGGAATTAATACTCTTAGTTCCAAAGTGCTGTGCATCAAAACTGTGCATCTATCATATTTCATGCCTCAGTGAGGAGAACTATAAAAGATCTGATTTTTTTCCTCCCTCAAGAAGGGATTCAAGACACAAAATAGCACAGATTGATAATACATATATATATATACATGTGTATATATATATATATGTATAAACCCAAGCTACAAGGTCATTAGAAAAGAAAAAAAAAGGGATACTATAAAAATAAATAAATAGACTTAGTAGACAAATACTGGCTGGAGAAAAGGAAATACCAAGAAAACATAAAATTTCAAAATGCTGCTCCTTTCATCTAGGATACCCAGAAGATCAGAGGAAGCAGAAAGATGCTCTATTAAGAACAGTTTGAAGGTAAAATAATCTCTAATCCCAAAAACATCTTTACTTGCTTTCAGGAAGATATTACCAGAAAATAACCTAATTTTCTTCTAGAAGTATTCGTTCACATGTTAACGCCTCTCCTTCCTCCTCCTGCCACCTCCAAGTCAAATGGGATTTCACGGGGGCTACAGGAATTTTATCCCTTAAGCTTCAGGTTATTTCACACTAAGCATAAGGCAATTTTTAGCATAAACTGTGGACTTCGGAGTTCTTAATTGTGAAAATTATAGGGTTTTTATAGAAAATAATGGCTCTGCTTACAAGACTGGGAATGAGTACTGGGAGTACAATTCTCTTTTCACCAATTATTTCTGAAACCACAGTTAAGTAGTCACCTGCTATTAATACACAAGTATGCATGTAAACATGAGGAGACCAAGGGGAAGCACAATTTAGTACAACCAAATGCAAAACACACAATCAACACAGTTGTAAAGCTATCAGCCAAATTACAAGTTTGTGTGAATAAACAAAACTAGCTAAGTAAAAGACTACTTCATCATAAGAAAGGCTGCAAATGTGTATTTTTAGAAGCTTAAAAGACAGAAAGCTTCACACAATTTTAACTGCTAGCATTGTGTGTAATTGTGTATCAGAGAAACCTTCTATCTGTTCACAATTACTATATTTCAAATTTCTTCAAGCAATGGCAGCTATTTTTATACCTGATATGACAGACTCCTCTGCAACTTGCACACTGAAGACCACTTCCTTCAATCTACTCTCTCCCTGACCAAAGTACAACCACTGCCCATAACGCAATACTGTCTGTATGGACAGACTTGGCATGAGATTTTTTAATATCTCCTGTTTTACATAGGAGTTTTACATACTTGTTTCCTGAATTTATCGCTTGGAGGATCAACTTTCCAACACTATGTTTTCAACTGTTCATGAGATAAAATTACTTAAATCTATGCTTGACAGTAAATACACGTCACAAAAAATCAGTAAACTCAAACCAACTGCCACAGACTACATGAGAACAGAAACTACGTAATACTGCAACTTTTTTTCTGAAAATCATAGGCTGCATAACTTCCTCGGCTTGATGGCCCAACTCCAGCAAAGATGGAAAAAGAGACTGCCGCCAAAAGAGAAGGAATCAGCTTTTTTTTAACTTCTATGTAGATAGGAACAAGAAAATTACTTTCTTCATAATAAGCCTTTGCCATAAGATCCATTAAAGTATCTCAAGTGGGGTGCCTGAGAAAGGCTCAAAAAGGAGCTTTGAAGGTTCTGTGCTGGAAGAGGCTTTCACTTTTGAATTAAAGAAGGTTATTGCAAAAACAAAGGAGGTCTATAACCAAGTTCTTCATAAATATTGATGATGCTTAGTAAGCCACCAGCTCTATCTTCATGTTTTCACCCTAAAGGTCACCTCGTCTTCATGCAGAGAATCAGACAGGTTTCAGGACTTCAATAATGCATCAGAGAAAGAGAGAGAAGTTGTTGCAACCAGCAAATAGGGTTAAAAAGACCAAATGATACCTGAAGCAAAGCAGAATAACTTCGACTTCACTATGTTCTTACACTAAACACAGTTCCCAGTCTTATTCAGTAAATAAAAAGGTAAACATAGTTACATTCACCAAGACATTTTTCCAAGAAATACTCCTAATAAACGGTTGCTACCTCTGAGGAGCACTGCCTGATTTCTACAGTCTGAACTAGAAATTACCGCTTTATTCTTACCTCTACTACACAGCTCTTTCACAATTTTAGATAGTTACACCTTTATATTCACAGATAGACTGTACCTAACCTGTGGGTAGTCATGCCCCATTAGTTAAGCCCTTAAGATCTCAGCTTTCTACTCATCAGCTATTTCACAATGCTAGTGTAAGGTATGCTGGTAATTTAAAACTTACTACAAAAAACCACCCATACATCATAGTCTGATGACTTTCTCCAAATAGCAAGCATATAAGACTCAAGATTTTGACTACCTATCTACAACTTTATTTTCCATCTAGGAAGAGAAACTGACAATGCTGTGTTTTACAAAGAATAATCTCTAAAAATTCCTGGTTGCAAAGCATTCTTAGTACAGCAGCAAAAAAATTTCTGTATTAATTGAGCATATTAGAAACTATGTTTCACCAGATGTAGTCTTTAAAGAGGAGCATGAAATTTTGAAAGCTACCTGAGAAACACTATCCCGTCAGTGCAGCAATGAGCATATGATCCTGAATTTTAAGTAAAAAGGTGAAACTAGTAATTTAAAAGTATTAAACACACACATTCAAAGTAACAAAATCAAAGTGGTATGGGCGTGTTCATTGTGTATTCCCTTTCAGAGACAATTTTTCATACTAAGTTGGATTTTATTCTGGTTTAAGCACAACTAAAATCACTGTTACAAATTCCAGGCTGCCTTTGCTAATAAACCCCCAAACACACGTAGAAAACCACTGTTAGTGGTCCACTCATAACAAGCTTCTACATTAGTAAAAAAAAAGGTAAAAATAGTTAATTACATTACCTACTCTAGGAATAGTTTCAAGGAAGAGACGTCAAAAGATTTCTTTTTCCTAGGTTATAGCTGATTCAGAGAATATCTGTACTCACTTTACTAGTGTAAGAAACTTCACATCTTCCTGACTGATTAAATGCAGTTTTGTGAAAGGCACAAAAAATATGTGAAAAATTTAAGGTATCGCTCACCTATAAAATCAAAAGGTGACAATTGGATCATTTAGGTGACCATCATAAGAGTACTTCTGGGTATAAAAGCAACAAGGGGAGTGAAATGAGAAATTCAAATATTAAACTGCATTTAAACTTTTTCTACAGGTATTTAAGAGGTTTAAAACTAGCAAGCAGCAATATATACTGTATCATTAAAATGAAGTAAAGTAAAACTGAATCTGAAGCTATTTAAATACCACATCAATTTTAATTAAAATATGTGATTAGTAGATTAGCAGTGTGGAGATCTGCAGAATTTTGTCAAAGACTTGTACTGGGAATAGTCTAAGATTACTTAGTTTAAGGTGCACCTGTATGTAGACAAATGCTGTGATAGGTAAGATCTATTAAATAGTCAGGACTTCATAGATACACTTTAAAGAGTAGAGAAAAAAATGTTAGAATACGGAATGTATACATTAATCCTCTAACTCATGGGGTTTTTTTCTGCTTTAAGTAGCTAGGAACACTTTATTAAATAGATTTATACCTCTAAACCAGAAAACTTCAGCCAAAAATTGACCCTATATTACATCACAGTAAAATGCATTACACTGCTTTTTTACCTCCAGATCCTAGCTGCTTGTAGAATCTGTATTCCAAATGTAGCTGTGGTGCTCTCGACTTCATTGGCTCCTGATTTAAAAACAAAAACAACATTTAAAACAAAGCCTAAAAACTAATATGCTAACCTACTACCAGCCAAACTAGCCCTACTGCTTCCAAGCAACACAGAAAGTTTGAATGTTTCTTCCAAAGTGACTGGCAATTACGAAACAGAGAAAACTAAACCTCCCTCAGGTGAGACTAGTGCATATAAGGACATTTTCATCTTGTATTGCTCCACTGGACCAGGGTTCAACATGCGAACCAAATAACAGACACACAATGGAACAGCTAAAAAATAGTATGTTTCTCTAAAGCACATGGATGGTATGTCCTACATTTCTCAGAAAGTGGCATTAATATACAGCTTAACAGATTGAAAAGAACCTCTGAACACCTAATACATGATGGGCATATCTTTTTAAGAATAAAGACTTATCCTAGGATCTTAACAAAAAATACCAAATCCTTCCACCAAATAGTAACAGCTTAGCAGAAATTAAGTACCACCATTCCAAATTATAGATCCAAAACAAGCAAAAAAAAAGCCCCAGAATAAGTTTGTAGTTTACGCACATTAATTAAATCGTATTTCTGTGTTCAACACACCAGTGTGTCAGGGTCTCATAGAACAAAATGAAGTGACATGAGATTAAGCAGAGGAACACACATGCAGCCCAAATGGAAACCTGAACTTCTTGAGTACCTCCCTTTGCAAAGAAAAGGTACTTTACCACAAGATTCTTTAAATGACGGCATCTTTTAGAATATATGCCTTGTGCCTTGTTTCTTCTGGTATGTAACATGATTTTAAGATTAAGCTCCACCAGAGGAGGTTTAGGTTGGACATCAGGAAGAACTTCTTCACAGAAAAGGGTGCTTAGACATTGGAATTGACTGCCCAGGGAGGTGGTAGAGTCACCATCCCTGGAGGTGTTTGAGAAAAGACTGGCCATGGCACTGAGCGGGATGTTGACATGGTGGTGTTCAGTCAGAGGTTGTACTCAATGCTGAGGTCTATTCCAGCCTAATTGATTCTGTGATCTTCCAATGCATCAGTGATAAATTGGAAACTAATTTGGTTACTACTAGAACTGCAGGACGTAGTAAGTAACTGCTAACAGAGTTATCAGCAATAACTGATACTGCTGAATATCAATTTTTGGGAAAAGCTTGGGCGAAGTGCTCATCTTTTTCCTTACTCCATCATCTTCAGAAGCTACGAGTTTATAAACCTGTGTTGTTTCTCAGTGCCACGTCCAGTGCATAAAAACTATGAGCCAATGTGCAAGCATGAGAAATTTAGTCTTCTTCCTCAACCCATCTCCCTCCATGACTTAGGTGTTTCCAACTGCTGCCAAAGTCCCTGTTAGTGTACACTCATGCATTTGATCTTGCCAGGATGCCGAAGGCAGATGCCTAAAAGTAAAGAAGGACCAATGTAACAGTTTCTGCAAAAAACAAACAGAATTTACTGTATGTTTTTTACACTTCAGAGCAACCAGCATAACATTGGTATTCTTTGCAAAGAAGAGAGCAAGAATTTTGTAAAACAAGGAAGTGTTTATTATTCAAAAATTAATTACTAAGCAAGACTAACTGGCCCACCAAAGGCCTAGTTACATTTTACAAGAAAGACACATTAAGTTTATGGTCAAGTATTGAAGAGAGATACTCCGTAAAAAAACATCTTAAGTCAAAAGCAAATCAGTGCAACTATCAACCTTTCCTACTCAGCTTTCAGAGGTATGAGGAAACCCACTATGAAGCATTTATTGAAACACTTTAACCTTTTAGAAAACTACATAAATTTAGCAACTAGTTTACTCGTAGCATACAAGTCTGTTAGTTGCAGAATACACCACACTCTACATAATGCCTAATTAAAACTTATGATTCTGCCAGCTAAGAAGAAAATATTTCAGTCCACAAAACTCTGCATGTCTGCTGATTATAATAACACTGGCTTACAGGAAGTTTAATTTTTTTCAATTATACAATTTTGTCTCAACTGACTGTACATTAACAACCCCTCAGTGTTGTAACATGGTCCCATAAAAAGGATGAAAAACATCTTGTATATATTAAATTTACAGGAATGGATTAAATAAAAAAAAATTTCTAGGGAAAAGAAATAGTATCCAATTTTTAACACATACATCCTCCTTTTCATGAACGCTGCTTATGCTGGCCATCAGCAGAAAGCAGTTCTGATAAATCTCCAGAAGGCAATGTTCTCAAACAGTCACACACATCTACTGAACTACTACACACAGCCAAAGATTGAAGCTAAACCTTGTTCAGCAGAGAGACAATTAAATACTTTTATTCCCTCCAGTAAAAGTGAAAAAAATATGGCAATATGTACTTGTAGCTCCTTTACTGACTGACTTCTTTTTGTAAGAAGGCTTAGATATCTTCCTGTAATTCCAAACATGCAAAGGGAACACACCATCTTGTTCAACAAAACTTGTAAGAGGGCAAGCACAATAACCTCTCCACATACAATTATTTCTGCACATCCCATTCTGCACTATGTAGTATCTACACATAAATGAGAAAAGACAGGAAAAGATAAATCAAGACAAAAGAATGCTAAATGTAATCTTTCACCATAAGAGTGAAAAATGCACTAGGGCATCTACAAGTCTAAAAAGAATATTCAGTAATAAAAAAAATAAAAGGCAAATCATAGTTCTTTAGTCTCATTAGTGTTTCAGTACATTTCAGCATCTAAAAATAAGCCTGAGAACACATAACTGTTCAAACATCATGTTAACCCCAGAGTCCCTTGAATCCAACTTCTCTAACCAAAAGAAACTAGTGTATTTTCTTTACTTAAATAAGCCCACGCCTTCACTGAAGTATCCTGAAAGAATTGTTCCAGGATCTGCAAAGTTCTGCAAATGACCCTCCCTACCCTGCTTTTACATTCACATCTAATTATTTCAAAGCTTCAGTATTCAAACATCGACAAATTCTTTTCCCTGCAAAAGACCATTTCTCTCTAAATGAGGAATATGCGGTCTTGATGCCATCAAAGAATTACGTGCAGTTTACTGAAGTTTACGGAGCCCCAGTTACCTGAGCAACAGAAACAACTGCTCCTTAGTTTATCAGAGAGGTTCTTACCCTCCTTTTTTAATTCTGTAGCATGCTTATACATTCAAACAAAGTGAAAAAGACACCTGAAATGTGAAATCTGTTTCAAGTTCATTATGAATTCTTTTCACAATTATTTTTGTCCCAAATACACGGGAATAAAATACTGTACAATTTTCAAGTCACTTCTCTTTTAAGGGGCTTTGAAGAAGCAGTTTGCTTGAACTGTAAGGTTGAAATTTCTAGTCTGATAACCCAAAGCACAATATAAACATTCAGCTATTACCTACTTTTCATGGTTTTAGTAATTCAGTGAGAATTCAGCTCAATTTACGTTCTGTCTCTGCTTCGCACATTTATAAGCAATGGCAAACAAGCTATTTTCAGGAAAAAAAATTTGTCAAGAGGTAGGCTCTTGTTACAGGAAAAGACCAGTCCATTAAACAGACTTGCACTAGATTTGGATTTACTACATTTCCTAGAGGGATTCTGAAAAGGTGTCATTCTAGACCACAGTCACCCCTTAAAAACAAAAACTGAGAGAAAAAACATTACAACCTTGAAATGAAGCACAACTTTCTTTCCAACACACACCCCTCACTTACAATTTTAGAAATTCAAATCTTTAGTGGACTAATGAATCAGTGAATTAAAGATTACAGTTTAAAAGGCAGTGATGACTATTTTGTAACTTCTTATCTTTCACCCAAAGAAAGAAAAATTGACATATTTCCAGAAGAAGTTCTGTGGAGGACTAAGCATAAGCATGTTTTGTCTCAAATATTCTGACTGTTAGGACAGGAAAAGTTGAACGAAACAGAGGGTACCATGGTGATGGAGTAGTGCTGTTCTGAGCCAGCTTCCTGCTCCTTAGTCCCCTCGCAACTGACTTCCCAGGAGAGCTCAAAGAGCTGCCTGTGCATATGCAAACACAACAGCATGAGAAGTCTTGTTTACGTAAGAGGCTGCACCAGGTTAACTATAAAAGGAAGCACACTAGGCCCCCTCACTCTCTTTTTCCATATCTTTCTCTTTGTTTTGCTGTCCCTGCTCTGGACCATCCATGCAGCAGGACCAACTGCAGGAATCTACAGATCAGTGAACTTCTGTTTTCCTTCTCTTTTCCACCTAAATTTCTCTCATCCCTTGCTTTGCCTGAGCAAAGCACAGCTGTTGTATTTTTCCCTATACTGTACAAAATGAAGGGCTTGTTAGCCACTACTTTTGAGAAGTGTATTGTAAGAATCCAAGGGCTTGTTAGCCAATACCTTTTGAGTCTAATAGTGGGGGGTTGCCAAAGTTATGACAACTGTACAATAAAGCACAAGAGCTCGCCACCGTGTGGTCTGGTGTCTTCATTTAGCGCAGTAAGAATATACAACAAACATCACACTCCTACCAATGGCTTGTAACAATAAATTGGTGTCACAGACAGGACTCCTATGAGGCTGAGAGGGACTGAACAGCTCTTGAGCTATTTACGGCTGGGATGGGCTTGAATATCTCCATCTCTGACTGGGGGACAGGATGGATCCGGAACAGGGAGAAGCAGGACGTGACAGCCCAGGAAATGTCAAGCACGGACCCCTTTCCCATTATGGACAATACTTGCCCTATACTCATCTACATATGTGGAGTACTGTGTGCCATACCAATGGAAACACGAAAGGATAAAAAGATTCAAGACTCCTTACTAAAATGTCTAGATAGAGAGCAAAAAGAGAGAGACATTTCTATAAAACCAGGTTGACTCTTTACAAAAATGTTCATACACAGAGCATGAGACAAGACTCTTTTTTACCAAAACGTGTAGAAAGCAAAAAGAGAGAGACAATTTATTACAAAATTTGGTTGACTCTTTGCAAAAACATTTTAAAGTCTTGGTTGAGTCCTTATAAAAACACCCACAAGATTTGGCTGACCACTTATGAAATTGTTTAGATAGAGAGAAAAATGAGAGAGTAAAATTGGAATCTTTGTTGAATACAGAAAGACCTGTCCTGGGTTGCAGTGTATTCTACTACCATCCTGATGAGCTGTTGAAACCAGGAGGGGCAGTGTTTCCTTGCCTCCTCCCTCTGGACTATCTTCTGCTAATGAGCCCATCAATGCCTGGCCTCATGACTCATCATCCCATTGGGAGATGCTCCACCCAGAAGGAGGAACCAAGCATTTCATCCTGGATATAATCTGAGATTCTGAGCACCACAGCCACCCTTGCCACTGGATTCCCAGAGGACAGGAGCTACACAGCCACCACTGGACCCTCTGAGGAAGAGCAGACCCCTCTACAGGACCACTGCTTCGACAGAACCACATCCAACACTTCAGGAGGACTGCAGCCACCATCTTATCAGACTGCTACTGCCACCCTGACTAACAGGGTGTCAGGTTGTATCCTGACTCTGTCAGTTTAAACCAGTGTTTTCTGCCTTTATTTTTTCTTTAATTTCCCTGTTAAATTGTTATTCTGACTTGGTGCCTCCCACTGGTTTGTTTTCAAACTAGTACACATTTTGGCGCCCAACATGCAGCAGGGTACTGAAGAAAAGTCAGAATTACAATTTTGTATTGTAGAAGCCACCTACTCATTATGATGCTCATGGGTCTTGTACCTAGCTCTCTATATTTTTTCTGCACAGGGGGAACTACCTGACAATTGCAATGCTCCCATGTAGATCAGGGTATGTGCGCCAGTTTGTACAAATTTAGAGGAAAATATCCTCTGATAGACGGGAGGTTACAACCAGCCCTCCCCCACCAGCTTCAGGAAAAAAGAAATTTTCCTTGAAGGAAAGTGAAAGAGATAAAAACTATTTATTTAACAAACACACACAAAAAGGATAATAATGCTAAATGACAAAGCCTCTCGCTCTGCTGAGAGAAAACCTGGGATAATTTTAGAGTCCTTCCACAGGTCTCTTTCCTCTTCCCTGGAGCTGGGTCATGGGTCCACCTCCAGGGCCAAGGCCTCGGTGGAAGGTCCTCCCAATGTATTCTGATGTTGAAACAGTCCAAAAAAGAAGAAGATGAAAATCCAAAGTCCCAGGAAAAAAACAAAGTGCAACTCTCCGTCTTTCTCCAGAGAAAAAGAAGCCGAAAGCTGGCTGAAAAGCAAGCAAGCTGCTTCCTCCCGCTCCCGCCACTGCAGAGCACAGAGAGCCGTCTCTATCTCTGTGTCCTTAAAACAAACTGCTTTGAAAAGTTTTGCTCAGTTTTTTCTCTTCCCCCTCTCAGGCTCAGTTTAAAGGCACAAAAAGGCACAAAATTAATTTCTGGGCATAGAGCAGAGATAGGGGATACACATCATAAAGTCACCCCAAGACAGTATGGTATAAAATTTGCTTTATTGGTCTATTATGTCTATACTGCATGATAACCTCTGAGGCAATGAACATAATTCGGAATAAATACTCAACTTGGCTTGCTTGTCCTAAGTCTAGGCTGCTACACCTGGGGCCTCAACAATTGCACCCAGCCCCTGGGGGAAGGGGTAAAGAATGTTTTTTTCCAGTCTTTCAGGCCTGACACAGCAGATTTTGAAAATATTGAGCTCCCTCTGGATGTCAAAGACAGCATAAACTTGCTGTTAGCTCTGCTTTGTCTTCTCTGTACAGTCTGCACCATGTACACCATGCTTAGAGTCAGAGCTACGGCACAGCATCCTCAGGATAAGAGGGGAAAAAAAGAGCAGAACAACAAACATCATGTCTATACAGACTGTCACAGAGGAGAAAGAAACCAAATGCAAGACAACAGCATCCATGTCTATCCAGACCGACACAGAGGAGAAAGAAACCAAATGCAAGACAACAGTGTCCGTGCCTACGCAGACTGACACAGAGGAAAAAAAAAAAAACAAAGGCACTGTCAGCTTCTCCACACAAACTGTCACTGAACCAGAACAGCCTAAACCGATTGCAGTTGCCCCGGTTCAGAAGAAGAAATCAAAAAGCAAATCAGTCCGCATAGTGACTGACGAGGATGCAGCAGGACCTTCGCACCCAGCAGAAGAGGCAGAGCCAGAGATCATCACTCGGTCGCTATCCCTGGGTGAGCTGCGAGACCTGCGGAGGGAATTCACCTGCCAGACGAACGAGTCTATCCTGACCTGGCTGCTCCGCATCTGGGATGCTGCAGCCAATGACACCATTCTGGATGGAAGTGAGGCCAGGCAACTGGGATCTCTGTCCCAGGATGTGGTCATTGACCAGGGGATCGGGAGAACCCAAGAAACCCTCAGCCTCTGGCGGCGACTGCTGACAAGTGTAAGGGACAGGTACCTTTGTCAAGAAGACCTCCAGGTGCACCAAGGAAAATGGAGCACAATGGAACGAGGTACCCAGTGCCTGAGGGAATTAGCTGTGCTGGAGATCATTTTCTCAGAAGACGAGAGATTTCCTAAGAGCCCAGATGGTGTCCAGTGCATGTCACAGATGTGGTTGAGGTTCACACGCCTTGGACCAGAGCTATACTCCCGTTACCTGGCAACGCTGCAATGGAGGGAAGGCGAGGACAGGGTGGGCGTCTTGGTGAACAAACTGAGGATTTACGAGGACACCGTCACAGCCCCGTTTCGCACCCATGTCTCATCCGTGGAAACAAGGCTGGCTGAGCAAGTCCGGGGCTTGATTGAAGAGGGCCATCAGAAACTGAAAAAGGAACTTAAGGAAGAGATTTACCACATCTCCCCAGAACCAACAAGAGTCTCTGCCATTAGGAGCAGGCATCCCGCAACTAGGGAGAAAGGACACACTCCACAAGGTAATCTCTGTTTTTTCTTCAGGAACATGGAGAAGACATGAATAAATGGGATGAAAAACCCACCTCCTCCTTAGTAGCCCCTGTACATGAACTAAAAAGAGGGACCACTACCACAAGAAGCTCATTTAGAGTCAATGCTGCTCTGGTCTCTTGTGCACAGAACTCCAGATGGTATAGGAATGATAGTATCACTGATTCTCTTGAACGGACCTCAGGAACGTATTCACCGGAAGGGAGCAACATGTACCATGACCAGGAATAGAGGGGCCCTGCCTCTAGCCAGGTAGAGGAAAGGGAGAATCGGGTCTTTTGGACTGTGTGGATCCGATGGCCTGGCACATCTGACCCACAAAAATACACAGCTTTGGTTGACACTGGCGCTCAATGTACTCTGATGCCATCAAGGTATGTGGGAGCAGAACCCATTTCTATTTCTGGAGTGACAGAAGGATCCCAGCAGCTGACTGTACTGGAAGCTGAAGTGAGTTTAACTGGGAATGATTGGCAGAAACACCCCATTGTTACTGGCCCAGAGGCCCCGTGCATTCTTGGCATAGACTATCTCAGAAATGGATATTTCAAAGACCCAAAAGGACATCGTTAGGTTTTTGGGATAGTTGCTCTAGAGACCAAAGACATCAGACAACTGAGCACCTTGCCTGGTCTCTCAGATGACCCCTCTGCCGTGGGACTGCTAAGAGTTGCAGAACAACAGGTGCCAATCGCCACAGCAACAGTGCACCGCCGGCAATACCGCACCAACAGAGACTCTGTGGTTCCCATCCATGAGATGATTCGCAAACTGGAGAGCCAAGGGGTGGTCAGCAAGGCCCATTCACCTTTCAACAGCCCTATATGGCCAGTGCGTAAGTCCAGCAGAGAACAGACACCGACGGTGGATTACGTAATGTGGCCTGAATGAGGTCTCACCACCACTGAGTGCTGCCATGTCAGACATGCTGGAGCTTCAGTATGAGGTGGAGTCCAAGGCAGCAAAGTGGCACGCCACCATCAATACTGCCAATGCCCTCCTCTCCATTCCTTTGGCAGCAGAATGCAGGCCCCAGTTTGCCTTCACCTGGAGGGGCATGCAATACACCTGGAATCAGCTGCCCCATGGGTGGAAACACAGTCCCACCGTTTGCCATGGACTGCTCCAGACAGCACTGGAAAAGGGTGAGTTCCAGAATATCTGCAATACATCGACGACACCACTGTGTGGGGCAACACAGCAAAGGAAGTATTTGAGAAAGGAGAGAAGATAATCCAGATTCTCCTGGAAGCCAGCTTTGCCATCAAGAAGAGCAAGTCAAGGGACCTGCCCAAGAGATCCAGTTCCTGGGGGTAAAATGGCAAGATGGACGGCGTCAGATTCCCACTGAGGTTATCAATAAGATCACAGCAATGTCTCCACCGACCAGCAAGAAGGAAACACAAGCTTTCCTAGGCGCTATAGGTTTCTGGAGGATGCATATTCCCAAGTACAGCCAGATTGTGAGCCCTCTCTACTTGGTTACCCGCAAGAAGAACGATTTCCACTGGGGCCCTGAACAGCAGCAAGCCTTTGCCCAGATCAAGCAGGAAATCGCTCACGCTGTAGCCCTGGGCCCAGTCAGGACGGGACCAGAGGTGAAGAATGTGCTCTACTCTGCAGCTGGGAACAATGGTCTGTCCTGGAGCCTCTGGCAGAAGGTGCCTGGTGAGACCTGGGGTTGGCCACTGGGATTCTGGAGCCAAAGCTACAGAGGGTCTGAAGCCAGCTACACTCCCACAGAGAAGGAAATCTTGGCCGCCTATGAAGGAATCCAAACTGCCTCAGAAGTAACTAGCACAGAGGCACAACTCCTCCTGGTACCCCGATTACCAGTGCTGGGTTGGATGTTCAAGGGAAAGGTTCCTTCCATGCATCACGCCACCGACACCACATGGAGCAAGTGGATCACCCTCATCACTCAGTGCACCCAAACTGGAAACCTGAATCACCCTGGGATTCTGGAAATTATAACAAACTGGCCTGAAGGTGAGACTTTCGGATTATCTTCTGAAGAAGAGGAAGAGCAAGTGACTTGTGCTGAGGAAGCCCCACCATATAATGAGCTACCGGAGACTGAAAGACGTTATGCCCTCTTCGCTGACGTTTCCTGCTGAATTGTAGGTGCTAACCAGAAGTGGAAAGCTGCAGTATGGAGCCCCACACAACGAGTTGCACAAGCTACCGAGGGACAAGGTGGATCGAGTCAGGTTGCAGAGCTTAAAGCCGTCCAGCTGGCTTTGGATATTGCTGAACGAGAGAAGTGGCCGAGGCTCTATCTCTACACCGACTCATGGATGGTAGCCAATGCTCTGTGGGGATGGCTGGATCGCTGGAGAAAGGCCAACTGGCAGCGCAGAGGGAAGCCCATCTGGGCCGCTGAGATTTGGCAGGACATCGCCGCCCGAGTAGAGAAGCTGACCGTGAAGGTTCGGCACGTGGATGCGCACGTACCCAAGAGTCGGGCTAATGAAGAACATCGCAACAACGAGCAGGTGGACCGAGCTGCCAAGGTGAAAGTATCACAGGTGGATCTGGACTGGCAGCACAAGGGAGAATTATTCCTAGCTCGTTGGGCCCATGATGCCTCTGGTCATCAGGGGAGAGATGCAACATACCGATGGGCCCGTGACCGAGGGGTGGACCTTTCCATGGACAGCATCTCACAGGTCATCCACAGTTGTGAGACCTGTGCTGCAATCAAACAGGCCAAGCGGGTGAAGCCTCTGTGGTACGGTGGACGATGGTCAAAGTACAGGTATGGGGAAGCCTGGCAAGTTGACTACATCACCCTTCCCCAAACCCGCCACAGTAAGCACTACGTGTTGACCATGGTGGAAGCAACCACTGGATGGCTGGAGACCTACCCTGTGCCTCATGCTACAGCCCGGAACACCATCCTGGGCCTGGAAAAGCAAGTCCTGTGGAGACATGGCACCCCCATGAGAATAGAGTTGGACAATGGGACTCATTTTAAGAACAGCCTCATAAACACCTGGGCCAGAAAACACGGTATTGAATGGATATATCATATTCCTTATCATGCACCAGCTGCCAGGAAAGTTGAATGCTGCAATGGACTACTTAAAAACAGCCTGAAGGCACTTGGTGGGGGGACCTTCAAAAACTGGGAAGTGAACTTAGCAAAGGCCACCTGGATGGTCAATACCTGACGGTCCATCAATCGAGCTGGTCCCGCCCAGTCTGAATCCTTGCACACAGTGGATAGAGACAAGAGTCCCTGTGGCACACATGAGAGGCGTTTTAGGAAAGACTGTTTGGATTAATCTGTGGGATTGTCTTTGCTCAAGGACCCATTGTGTACCACAACGAGACCTAATCTTAAGGTTTCCCCGTCTTTCTGCATTACCCACCAAGTGTAACCAGGTCCTTGAGCAGCTGTGAAAGAGGCTGAAGCCAGAGAAGTGGCTATAGGAAAGATAGAAGTGTAGGCAGCAGCTGCTGTAGAGCAGAAGGAAGCTGCAGAAGAGGAGGCCAAGGCATACTGGGAACCTGAGGTCTTCATACAGTAAATGATCCTGTGAGTCCTGGACCCTCATCCAGTGGCTGCCTGTTGCCTGGAGAGGGAGAGGAGGCCTCAGGAGAAGATGTTACTTGCTGCTGAGAGTGATCAGGAAAAGAGGCTGAAGGCAGAAGGGCTATTTGCTGTCCAGCATGGTCATATTAGGAGGCTTCAGGCGCAGCTTTGGGATGCGTAAGAGAGAATCTTTCATAAGGAACTGCAGGATGTAGAATCTGGAATCTGGACCCCTAGTTAAAACTGAAACCAGAGATGATGGACAGGGTCAGCAAACTGCTACAAAATAGTGCCGTATAAGGCAACCAAAATATCAAAGTTATTGCAGGGTAAGTTAAATGAGAAGGGAGATGCTGTACATATTCCCAACTCAAATATGGAGGTTGTGCCTGGACTAATCCAAGTAGAAGTTGTTAGTCCAGGCACAGGCAAAAGTATACAGATTCAAAGCAGTGGTTCAGTTATTTACCCAGTTCCACCCAGTGAGACAATGGCAACCACCTTACTGCTCTGGTGGTATAGGAGTGGGCCATGGGAAAAGGAATCAATGATATCTTTCACAAAAGGATAGATAAAGATCCAATTAAACTTAAGCATCACCCAGGACAACCAGTTTTAGCAGATTTTTTTTCACTACCGGAGCAGTGACCTAAGATGCCTTTCAGCAGCTATTTGTGGATAGCTACCAATGCCCATGATAAAGAGCACTGTGTTCATGCCAATGGATACTACCTTCTTTTCAACCACTGGTTTAGGACTAGGCATTTTTCCTTTTCCTACAGGAACTATGACAAAAGCAGTGACTAATGTTAACGTCAGGCATTTTAACTGCATATTGCTGGTGTTTTATAATTAGTACCTAGCACTACTGACCCAAGATATTTCAGCAATGTATCCTTCTCCCTTCAGCCTGTTAAACATGAACTATTGTAGTAAGACTCCAATGTAGCTTGGGAGCTAATACAAAAATGTGTAAGAATATGGAGGCCTCAGAGCCAAGGGCTTTGCCTTGCCATGCCCTGCTTCACACTAGAAGGAATTAAGATTCCTTGTGTTGCTTGTAAGTTTGTCTGCTGTGATGTGTATTACTTGTAGCACTTGACCTGAAGACTTCCCCTGAAACAAGGTTCATACTTGGTGTCAGAATTATGAAAAAAAATTGTGTACTTGTTACAATTGTAACGGGACCAAAGCCCCATATATTTTTCAGTGTGGTACCCAATGGCAGGAATTAGCCTGCCAGAGAGCCACAAATAATTATCCTAAATCTTACTGAATTGAAGAATGACAAAATATACAGCCCCTTTGGGGTTGGCCTGGAGGAGTTCAGATGAAAAATCTTATTCCTATCTAACAGCAGAACACATACTGGATTGAAATGCAGTGTTTGAATTCCTTCCCTATATCCTATCAGTGTTCAATTTGACAACCCCTCAGAGATGGATGCGCCCTTAGCACACCCATTATTGAACAAGAGCTACATGGGATGCTCAGCCTCACCAAAAGGGAGTGCTCTGTCACCATCCACAATGCTACAACTTCAACTGAAGAGGCCTGAGCAAAGATGAAGGAAGCTGCTGACCAGATGACTGAACTATTCCAATCAACTCCAACCAAAGGACTGGTTCAATGAATCAAGCCTTAAACCCCAGATTTCTTCTGTTTTGAAATCAAGGGGTGGGGAAAGTGTTTGACATAAATCAGGATTGTAATATTGGTGGGATTTCTGGTTTTAATGATGAGCATGGACCTTATTTGCAGCTATGATTAGCTGCTTACTGTCTTCTCCTTCCTCCCTCTTCTAGCCCTCTGTCCAATACATAGAGATCACCACAGCCAAAGATGAGCCATATGCCCAACCAACAGTAAGGAATGTTTGAACCACTAGGCCTTGTGGAGGACCTGGCATAAGCATGTTCTGTCTCAAACATTTTGACTGTTCTGGCAGGAAAGCTGTGATTAGAAGAGAGGGTCTCACTGAGGTGGGGCAGCACTCTGCTGAGCCGACTCCCTGCTCCACCTGGAGACTCATGCTCCGTTCCCCACCCTGGACTCAACTCGTTGGAGAAGGGCTCCAAGGGCTGGCTGTGCATCCAAGAACAAAACATCACAAAAAATCTCATTCATGTAAGAGGTTGCACCAGGTTAACTACAAAAGGAAACCAATTGGGCTTCCTTGCTCTCTTTTTCCTCTCTTTCACTGTGTCACAATTCCAGCTCTGGACCAGTCACGCAGTGACACAAGGCAGGATCTAAGGACTGGTGATATTCTTTGTTCTTTCTTTTCTGCTTTTATTTCTCTTCTTCCTCACTCTGTCTGGGCAAAGCATGGCTATCATTTTCTATTCCACACTCCATACTGAAGTTTGTTGTGGTAGAGTTGTGGAAGTGTTGTGGTTTGTGAGTCAGCACCTTTGAGTAGTGTGCTGAGACTTTAATATTAAAGTGTAAAAATTACAGGCTTGTTAGTCAGCACTTGTGGAAGTCTTCAAACATAAGGGCTTGTTAGCCAACACCTTTTAAGTTTAAATAGTGGGCTGTTTGCTGGACACAAGGCAATCACACAAAAAAGCACAAGAGCTCCCTGAAGTGTGTCCAGTGTCTTTGTTGAATCTTGATGAGAATTTATAATGAACATGATGGCCTCTTACTTATGGGTCATAACATGCTCAAGCAGAAATTCCTTTAGCTAGTCTTTCGGTAGTGTTTAAGTGTCTGCTGAAGAGGTAAGTTTGAGCAGTGGAGAAATACGTCAAAGGGAAAGAGAAGAACAATGAAGGAGAGGGAAAAGCTGAATAGTGAATAGGAGGTTTAAGTCAAGTACAGGGACATATAATAAAATTAGTAAATCTAACAGTTAGAACAAGTGAGCAGTAGAGTTTTTACACACCAAACAGCTATTGCTAAAGAATGACTTGACCACAAGTAATCAGTTTGTATACTAAAAGACCAGCAGAAATGTACAAACACCACTATACAGCACAGAACTGGTAAAGCCCAGTTCTTAAAGAGTTTCATTCTACTTCTTATAAAAGCCTATTCTGATGTCTCAAACTGAAGTATGTCCCCAAACAGAACAGGCCATAATGAACTAAGATTAAGAGGAAGATTCTGGAACTGTAGCTGTTCTACCAAAATAAATACGCATTTACATACAAATATTATACTTTAAAATGCATACACTGTATGACCCTCAGACCTCATGCAGAAAAATTTTTTAAGCTATTTTGTTACACAAGTCCTGAAGCTGCCCTAAGCATCGTAACAGGAACGTGCTTGTATAATTTTGTCCACAAAAGAAATACTAATTCAACACAATTAAAAACTTTGAGTCAAAAGAGCACTTTTAAAAAACACTTACTTTTAACATCAGAAGCACTCTTGAACACTGCTGTATAAACACAGCCATTCATTGCACTTGAGAGAAACCCACAAAGTCCTCCTGCACTAGAATATATGGTTATCATTGATACACAAAACATCTGGCATAGGAAATGTCTTGCTGCTCGCAAGACAACAGTAGGTCAACAATGGAATGCTACCATAAGGAATGCAAATACAATTTTAGGATACTGCAGGAGAGATTACAACAACCAGACCTGCCAAAGGTAACTGCTCAAACTATAACATAAACATAATTCAAGTAACCCCATTCATGAAGGCTAAACTTGAACTATAACAGGTACAAAACAGGGAGGAAGTTAAGAGTATTTAACTTACAATAACAAAACGAAGGCTAAGCATAGGCCTAATGACTGCTCTGAAAGCACAGAAGTAAAAGTGGCAAACAAATGCTTACATTTAAAAAGGAAAAGGATGATATGCCATTGTATCTATACTGTTAGAATAAAGTCCTGGTACTGTCTCAAAGGAAAAAAACAGAAAAAAATGCAACAATCCAAATAAATCCTACAGTTTGATGCAGCTGCTTTTAGCAGGCTGAACCTTGTGACTCAAATCCTTTCCAATCTGGAAATAAGTATGTATCTGAAACACATACTGAAATAAAAAAGGGAGAACCATATTAATAGAATCCACTAGTTCTACCTGCAGATAAGTGTATTTTTATCTTACTATGATGACGCAAGCTCCAGTGTTGATTTTCACTATGATTTCTTCGTCTGCTTTTCATTGCAAAGACATTACAGCTTTTCACACCACTAATGTAAGAGGACAAATGGGAAGTTCATCACATATTCAGAGCTCTTTCAGTGCTAGTAGTAAATTACAGATAGACTTAACTATATTGGTTCTCTAGGTGACTTCAAACTAAGTCACTCAATAAAGTTACTTCAAGCTTTTTACTCAGCTGGAAACAAGCAGCTCTAAGACTGAGATATTTGGAAACCAAAAAAGTAAATGCTGCCAACGAACAGTATCATCTGTGACAGCTGAAATCGGTTGAAATGGTAGCCAAGCTTACTAAGTTGCATATGTAATAAAAACGCTTTTACCAAAACCGATCAGATAAAGTTCTCTTGCTCTACATGATCAAGTAATTAGTGCTTAAAAAAACCTCACTATCTTGCAAAGTAGTTCTAAATGTGCTTTGTAGTAGACAGCCTTTAACTAGAAGAATTCTCAGACTATTTTCAACTTTCACTGACATACAGAATAAGTTCAAGATAGGTTAAAACAAAATGATTAAATCTGATTTAACACACAATAACCCTCAAAACTATATCCAATGTTGCTCTCTCAAGCCATAATTTGCATGTTCTAAAAACTTTTACTACTCCCAAAGTAAATATTTTACAAAGCAAGGGCAGTGATACCCATATTTTTCAGGAGTTTATTATATGTTTGCAATGCTTTTTAGATTTCTTATATAAAGCCATGCATTTCTGTTCCCACAGCTTACCCTTCACTTTATGGAACCCTACTACACTGTGTAAAAAGTTCTGTGCTACTGCAGCAACAAAAATTAATTGTAGTCCTACAAGCCCTTCAATGATAAAAAGTAATCAAGTGGATTTCATCATGAAAGACTTCAGTTATAAAAACAGTCATTTACCAAGAGGTTAAAAATAACCAGAAGCAAATTATGGTGTTACCAAAGTAGTTCTGATGAAAGATTACGAAAAAGCCAAACAATAACATTAACATAACTAACACAATATCCAAAAGTATCATGTTCACAAGTGAAGTACATGTATTACACAACATTGCAAATAAAACATGTCTACCAAAGTGATGTGCAAATACCAACAGTTAGAGATGAAAAACACTTAGGGGCAGGAGTGTGGACATTAAAACACATGCAGTCTGAAGAATTTCTGGAATTTCTCTGTAGTCACCTGATATTAAGATTCACAGTAAATTTGTTGTACCTCTACTTGTTGGACAACAAAGGAATCTACTAAGATGACTGCCACAGAGCACACCCTTAAAGCAGCATTAAATCACTGCTGACTTTGCAAACATACATTTAGCCTTGAAAACAGTGACAACAATTAAAAACTGGTTTTACTCAATATGGCCAAACTATACAATTACATCTATCACTAATTGCTTTTATCTAGTTCGATGAAATCATACAAGACTATTAAAGGTTTCAATGCAATAAATCAAACCAATAACATCTGAAAGGAAAAAAAATCTAATTAATTATTCATCCCAAATCCTTTAAAAAAATATTAACTTACCAGCTTAATTGCCACATAGTCATTTGTGTACAAATTTTTTCCTTGAAAAAGAAGAAAAACAAGAATGTGAGACACTGGCTTTTCTGTTCAAATAAAATGCCATTTAAACATCATGAAAGTCTTCAAAACATTTTTCACCTAAGGTGCTAGTTGTTCTGGCAGTGACAAGAAATGTGTGTTTATTAGTCTAATACCTTACTTTAAAAAGAATTTTTCCTTGAATAGTGTAAGAGGTGGAAATTTCACAGAGTTTCAGCTATTTCACCAAGTTTGTGAAACTTTTATGTACTAAAAAAGCTTGAACATTGGCAAATCACTGTAACTGGAATGGGATATCCTACATTTTCATCATTATTGCTGAGAACTATTTTAAACTTATTCTAAAATTACCATATAATTTTGAAACATCAGCCACTAATTAAAACTAGAATTAACTAGGAGTATTTTTTTTCCCTCAATTATGTAATTTACTAAGCTAGAAGTTAGGACAGGACAATGACATTCCTGACAGGCTTACACCACTTGGAAAACACATCTGCTGCTTTAAAAGAGATTCTGTAACTGGATAAGAACTTTTCAGTATCACTTAAAACTGTATGCAATGACTAAAATGTTAAACAAGTTTTATAAAATTAAAATTAAAAAATAGTGTAAAATTAAAAAATAGCAGATAAAGGAAAAATTAAGCTATCAATTCCAACATGTTTTGTTTCTTTACAATCTTCAAATGCATTTAGTGTATATTATTCTTAATGATAATCCTACTTTTTTCTCTGTAGTATTACTCAGGTCTGAATTTCCCATATTTAGCTCAGTTTTGTTAAAGAAATCCAACGGGGTAAAGACATGGACCAAGTCTAAAGAGTTCCCTGTGAAGACAGTTACACAGCATCATATAATATTTGATTTGGAAGGGACCCACAAGGACCATCAAGTCCAACTCTTAAGTGAATGGCCCATACAGGGATTGAACACATGACCTTCCTGTTACTAGCACCATGCTGTGACCAACTGAGTTACACCAATAGTCAAAGACTGATTTAAGCTCTAATCATCCTTTTAAAAAATAGAGTATTGTTGTAAAGCTGAAACAAGATGCATTAAAAACATGCATCCCTTAGTGGATCAACTTCACAAAAAAAACCCAAACAAAAACAAATTACCTGATGCCTTCACAACAACAAACACATAATCAACACCAGCAGCATGCCATAATATGACCCACAAAAGGATGTGTATTCCAAGACCTATCTAGGGACTAGAGTGGAAATCCAGGCATCATAAGTATTTCTTCTCTGATGATCATATCAGTTACATTTCTGATAAAAAGTGTACTTTGTTTGAAGTTGTTTCTTTGTCTTTGTATGGTATTACAATCTATAAAACACTTAATAGAAATTCTTGCAGGAGCCCTGCTCATTCCATCTCTCAGATATAAAAATCACCTACTCTGAGTAAGTATCAAATCCAGCTACGGTTAAGTAGCTGGATATTGAGTTCCAAAAGCTGTAATGACATGTTTATTCTGAAGTAGTATCAGAAGGGACACTAACTTTCCAGGTGGTCAGTCAAGACAATTGTCTCTTTAAAATACAGCAGACAAGTATAAATGACGCCACTGTTGATCTGTCTATAAACACACAACAGGTCTTGAGTAATGCATCACTTGCAACAGAAACAAGTTCTCTCTTACTACCTCATCAGTTTATCTTAACTAAATCAGTTTAACTTAACTATAACAAAGAGCCTTAAAATTAACAGCTCAAGATCCAAACCAATTTAGTCCTTTGCAAGCTAATGGTTGAACATCACAGAGAGTAATTTGCTACACATAGCCAATTTCCCATTTGATCCATAAGCCACTACTGAATTCTGACCACTGCTTTCTTCTCAGGTGGAAGAACTACAACAGCTCCCAATACATAACTGGATTTTTATCTTCTGAACGCAACTTCACCACTCTACAAGTCTTTAATCTTCCTTTAAGTCCCTCAGGTTTAAACTTAGGACACATGCTCAAAATATACTCCCATTTGCAGAAACACATAAAACAAAGTGCTTCTGTACATCTTTGTAGAAAGGATGCACTCTAAGTACTTGCTACCGTAGCAAAGCAAGGGATAAAAAATTTAAATCAGAATCTATAATAGCAGTATTAACTCTTGCTTTCAGTAACTTACATTTAAAACATCTTACCTCACAAACAACAATAAATAGGGATTTGAAATATCTAGTATATATGCAAAACCCAAGGATATTAAAATGAGAAAGCCACACTTGTCCTGGTAACCGTTGCAGGACAGTACACTGCCTTGTACTCTTCCTCCTATTTCTTTTACCTACTTGTTCTATTTTATTTCAGTACTATCAAACTGTAAGTCTTAACTATTTAATACTGTATTTAAAATAATTGTTTCACTCTGTACCAGCTGCAGGTAAATGAACTAATCAGATATTAATTTTTAATGAGCTCTGTACATTGTGACCAAATAACAGACAAAAAAATTAAATTTATTAGTTTGCAGTTGCCTTTATGGAAAATTAATCTTGTTAGTTTGACTTAGTTCATTGAGAGGATTGAAACAGAAGTTACAATTCGAAGGCAGTATGCATAAGTTTTGAAGTGAGGAAAACCTATTTTTCAGCTTGATTTGTGGAAAGGCACATATGCAACACTGTAACAGTCAAAATGTATCAATTTTGTTTAAATACTATCAATAATAATAACAAGAGTACCTATTACTGAGACTGCAAAATTCATTGTCCTAAGTCAGAGCTGCAGCAATATTGTCTTTAATCCCCTTCCAGTATTAATTTGCTAAGCTTGTTTACATCCTGACAGCCCCCACAATGCACTATATTAAAAACATGTTATATTTTACGCAAGCACTCTATCACAAATATTGCCTGAAGGCCAATGAGCATTAGTTCTACTATAGGCAAAGATCAAAAGAAAGAACACCTATACAGCCCACCCTCTTCTCAAATACCTAACTTTGAAACCCACATCTATTTAATGCATGAGGCACTTGAACTGAAACCTTCTAACAATACTAGAATAAATCCTTGCCATTAAGTGTCAAGTTGCATTTGTTAACACATACAGAATTTGCACACCTTGAAAACCCTGGCTAATCATGCTGTCCATCCTGGAAATACAAAACTAAACAGAGTCTTCCAAAACCACACACCCATCAGTGTCTATTTTACTAAATGCTAACATTTCATTTGGACAGCTTTACTGCCCAAATTCTTCAAAACTCAATAGGTCCTTCTCAGTCTGTGCCTTCTCCACCATCTGATTTTCACCCATCTGTTTACCACAGAACTAGAAACCGAATTATCTCAGATTTTCTCTACAGATTGATTCTCACTGCCGTGTTTAACAGCAACTCAATGTTTAGCCTCACTACATTAGAAAAGAAACTAAGGAATTTCTGTGCTCGCTGCTATTAAAAATGCTGTAATACCTGGTACTCCAAGTATCTCCAAGAGATCCATCAGACCTACAGGACAGGGATGTGCCTCGGATACATTTAGCCCTAAATATACCTCAATAAACTGGCTCAGGAAGTCAGAAAAGACATTTACAATAACCATGATGTAACTTCCAGCATCTTGGAAGAGAAAACTGAGTGAATTTAGGAGAGCACTGCACAGTTAGAAAACACTTTAGTCCCAGAAAGTATCCTGCTGTGCAGATTCTTCATGTCATCAAGCTTGCACTGGCTGGGGTAAAGCCAGAAAAGATGGGTTAAATATGCCTTGCGTATCTGAAACTTCAAAGCAGTTTAAACAGCTGCATGGTATTCATACAGAAATTTTTATGCCTAGACTGCATAAAAATGGCCTTGAATAATGTAAACTGAAATAAAGAAACAAGGATCTTACCTAACCGTAGTTCTCCAAAATTACCGCACCCAATTTTTTTACCAACTCTGAAGTTAGGGCCAACCATTAACACTCCAGAATTTGAAGAACTAGTTCCACGTGGATTATGGCCTGATCTCCCACTAGGCCGTGCCATTCTTTCATCTGGTTTGTCTTTGTCTTTCTTTTTATTTTCCATGTCAAGTTTACGGTACTCCACTTTGACGTATTCCTCTCTTTAAAAATCAGTATAAGCAAATTCCAATTGGACAATGTGAGAATGAAAACATCATGAGTGAAGTGCCCAGCTGGTTACTGTCAGTAAGCAGTCAACAGCAGCATGTTCATCCTGTTTGCAAAGCCTTGGAGGTATCTGTAATGAAATGTACTTCCAGAATGCACACCACCAGCAATATTTCCTAGTCTTTAGACAAACTCTGTTAAAAGAAAAACAAAGTTATTTGAGACACTAAGATTCTTGCACAAAATTACCTTTCTTTTCAACTAGTCACACAATTAAGCTATAACTAAGTGTATTTTGCTTTACACAATCAAGCTATAACTAAGTGTATTTTTTGCTATGAAAAGCACTACTTTAAGGTTAATTGTCTCTATTTCTAGTATGTAATGACAAGAGATACTGGTGTGACTGAAGTGTGCCAGAATTTCAACATTTCAAGGAATAGTTTTAAAAAAGCAACAAAAAAGCCCTATAAAACTTCTTCCTGAATAAACACATTTAAAATTGACCCTTGGACCCATTCATTCCACTTTATGCCAGCTCTGCAAAAGAAAGCATTTTATTTATTTTCTCTCAAATATTATCTGTTGCTTTAAAGTAAATGCTCAAGCTGCACAGTTATTGAAGTTACAGAAATATATTGTATTTTCTGAATTGTAATTTCTGAGATGCACAAATTATAAACTCATGGCAAGGACACTTGAGTTCTTTCAGTAACTCCTAGAATCTAAAAAAACCCTGTATTTATTTACTCTTCCCTACTATACTTATGTCATAAATCTGTTCCCCTGCTCCCCTTCTCCCTTGTTTAGCATCATTGCCTAGACACTAATTCCTACATGGATTTCAGCAAAAACAATGTTATCTTACTACTGCAATAAAGAACCATAAGAAAGCTTTTGGTTTTAAATCTCAGTTATATGAACACTGGATACTGTTTTCTATTTGATGACAATGGCATAAAACCTCATAATTCAGAAGGTTCTACACAGGCAAAATTCCATGATGAGTTAAATACCTGTCCAAAATTATTTTGCTACATTTGCTTCAATGTTGGGAATACACTGCAGTAATGGAAAACATCCTTTGGAAAAATGTAATTCATGCACTACAGCCTATTTTAAAGGTAGTCACCAGGAACTTATTTTTAACACTTTGAGCTGAAGACACTTTCATTTCATAAACCAATTTCTCACAAAGTAAAATAATTACTTACATCATAGGTTACTGCAAAATTTCAAAAATCAAAGAGATAGTAGTGAAAATACACCAAATAATATGAACAGTCATCTGAATAATTGCATCTGCTAAATCATACATAGTTATAGCATGGTTATAACTAGATGACATTTAAAAATCATTAATCAACAGCTAACTAACCTATTACCTGAATGGATTTGTTTGGCAAAGAAACATGACCACAATACTGTGAAAGGGGGAATGAAAGGCTTGTTCTGAGAGCAATCAAAAAACACAAATGCGGATTCCAATCCAAGATGACTTGCTTAATGCCAGGGAAAAGGACTTCAGCAGTAAATAATGAACGCTGTGGTCTTTTATGGTACAGACAGAAGCATTTAAGAGAAAAAGATAGGCACATTACAACATAATCTTGTAGGTTTTTAAGCACCACCACCAGATACCCTAAAGTCACTTCCTAAACCACAGATCTCAAAGGAACAGACTCAATGAGAAATAATAGGTAATTTTCCCTCACCCATCACTACAAAAGCTAGGGAAGAAGTGTAGACATTAAGAAAGCTAGACATTAAGTGTATTGAAGTAGAACTTCAAGGTCACCATTCAGTTCTTAGAAAGAAGGTCAGCACATCTGATGCAACAGAATGCAACTAAATATTTTAGGTACCAAAGAAAAGAAGACTTATGTTCCATATCTTACTGGCTTCTTCAGCGAGAACTAACAATAAACAATCCTAGAATTTTTAGTGTACCAAATACATTACAAACAACATAAATTTTGATTTCCAGAAATGTGTTCTTATATGGACAAGTCTATTACAGAGTAACTTCTGTCCTTCCCTTTCCTCCTGCTGAAACAACAGATACTCCAGTTACATTATGGGTAAGCTTTCTTATATAAACTGGCATTAGTACCTTTTAGAAGATACCTGCTAAACAAGCAGCACAAGTCCTACACATTTTTCCAACACTATGTATTAAAAAGAAGACATGCAAGCATTCCTGTCACAGTTTCTCCAGGATGCAAACGTTCTCTTACAACATTTTCCTAATAAAATAATCTGCAACTAAGTCAAAATAAGGACAGCACTTATGGCTTTCTTCATACTGAAGTTCCTGTACAACATTTTATGATGTATTTACCTTAAAAAATACAAAAAGTTTTCATGGTTACTTTTATTTGTATTGCACTTACCTATGGCAGTGTTATACTGTTGATGGCAATATCTTTTCTTCACCATAATGCTCACATTCTAGAGGAAAAGCACCAAAAGGCAAAGAGACACATATATGTAGTATTTGCAATTACTTTGCATGTAAAAATTTCTGATATAGAATGAAAGTACAGTTTTTGGAATTGCCTTAGTTTTCTTAGACTGTTAAGGAAGATTCAGCAGATTTTTCTCAAAGACTCAACATAATTTTTAAGGCTCAGAAGTCAGACATCATTCAAAAGTGTGCATCATCTGAAGTGAAAAAGGAATACATACAGTGTAAGCATTCTAAATTATTTCAAAAATTCTTTTCTTGCTTTGTGATAGTTACAGGCACTCTGAAAAACATACCATCCTTGTCCCCATTTTGCAGCTTGATTTTGTTTAATTTTCATTTTTTCATCTCTGCCTACAAAAATGAGCACACTTAAACCATAAACTTCAGCACAGCATCAGCAAATGTTGTTAGGATTTAAATAATTGCTCTAAGCTAAAGAAGTATATGACTAAACATCAGGATAGTGGCAAACACACCATCAAAGCCAAGTTAACAAAGCAACATCACAGGACTGAAATGACTATGTTCAAGTACGAAGAGAAAGAGAAGGCAAAAGAAGCTATCAAAAAAAAGGTCAAAATGGTATTACATTGAAGGAAAAGTAATTAGATCTCAATTATAAACTAAATCTACAATCCATATAGACTGAAGATAAAATATAAAACAAGATTGGAAAAAAGCAAGTAACTTCAGAGTAACTGAGATGCAGAACTAACAATAGCTACCAGAGGTTCCTTTTTTTTTGTGTAAACTGATAGACTTTTCCAAGCACTCTAGAGAGACCAGCTGAAAAGTAAGGAGAGACAAAGTGAAGACAACTAAGTGACAACAGACTTTCAACTGACTGACAAGTCTCACAAACTAACACCTGCAGAAGTATCCCTAGATTAGAGCTATAAATCTACGCATCTCTCTAATCTCAGTTTGAAAATGCTCCAGTTAACACTACCAAACACTATATGCCACATAAGAACCCTATTCTGTAGCAGCAACAACTCTCTAGGATACTATATAATGCAGAATAAAAGAAAAGCTCATTTAAGTACCTTCTTCATTCATGTGTTTCTCAAATGCCTGATCCTGCAGCAGCAGCAGGAGTACCACTGTAATTATACACAAGCTGACATGTTCCTTAAGTGTTGTCATGACAATGTTCACATTCAAGTGTGCAAGTCACCTTTAAAATAAAAACTTACTAGCTACTTCATTCCTTTTTTATGTTCCACATTTACTCCTAAATAAACTAATTAAGAGAACATTAAAGTTGCTAAATAGACCATTCCACTGCCCAGGAATGACAAACTTAAATGAAACATGCAACCATAACTGCTCCCTTAGGTAACATAAACATTACCCTTCACATTGCAATTACAAGAGTCTCTATCACTGCTAGTATCAGTATACTAACATTTTTCTCTATTTTTAAGAAAAGCACACAGTAGCAAAAGAGCCACAGAGGAAAATAAAAAACTGATAGAGCGTTAAACTAGATTGGAAGAAGGAAAAGGACATAAACAGGTTTGACAGTGATAAGCAATGGGATAGTATGAATGCTAAAAAAGTTAGCAGAGAAATTTTCCACCTTTTACAGTCTTCTGTGAAAGTCTCCATTCTCACGCAAACTAAGCTGAGAGACTGTTTCCTATTTTGTAAACTATTTGCAGGGGCAGGGTGTTGTGAGAATGCAGTGGATACTGTTTCAGTTCACTGAAGAAAATACTTTAAAATAGGCAACGTAGCATTCAGCCAATCACTCTGGGAGGTGTATGGTCAAGCACCCAATAATGTTATACCACTTTTGCGAACAATGCTATATAAATGAGTCTGTAATTAATTAAAGGATTCCATCCCATTTTACCCTGGACTCCTCTGTCGTGCTTCTCACCATCCCTGCGGGTCACAGCAACAGGATGGTATGCCAAAACTCGAGGAACTGAGTGCTAGTGAGATCCTTAACCTGGTCCATGAGATGTCAGCTACAACAGATCACACCCGAAATGTTTCCACACCAACACACACAGCACAAGGAACATCACTGGAATAAATGAAACCAGGCAGGATGAGCCCTGTGACTGGAGTGCCATGTTGGACAGTCACAGGCTCTTCAGGAGGGACAGGCAGGGCAGGAGAGGTGGAAGGGCTGGAATGTACAGAGCCTGAAGTTGGCAATGGCAGGGTGACAGTGCCTGAGTAAGGATTAAGGGACACACAAATAATGCAGGTGTCATCACAGAAGTCTGCTATGGGCCACCAAGCCAGGACAATGATGCCAGTGAATTATTCTTTGAGGAACTAAGGGACACCTTCAAAACAACTGCCTTTGTCCTTATAGGAACATCAATTTGTCGGATGTTAACTGGGAGCATCACACAGCTGGCAAAAACAGGTCCAGAAGAGTCCTAAACCTGGATAGCCTCACGATACAGCTACTGAGAGAGCCAGCTTGAAAAAGTGCCCTCCTTGATTTGTTGCTTACTAACAGGGAGGATCTCATGAATGAAGCTGCCTTGGCCACAATGACCACGAAGCAATCAAGTTTAAAATCTCCGTTGTCAGAAGGAAAAGTGCCAGCAAAATTCCAGCCCTGGGCATGAGAAGAGCTGACTTCAAGCTGTTTATGGAATGAGTAAGGTGCCCTGAGAAATGCTTTTTGAGGGTCCATCAGGTGTGGTCATTTTTTAAGCACCACCTCCTAAGGGCACAGGAACAGGCAGTTCCAAAATGTCAGAAGTCAAGCGGAGGAGGCAGAAGGCCATCTTGACTGAACAGGGATTTTCTCTTGCAAATAAGGCAAAAAAGTGAGGTGTATGCACAGCAACTTTAATAACCTGACACACTGAGCAACCTGCTCCTGGAACATTGCAAGAAATGAATGAGTGCCAACTGAGGTGATTTTCCACAGACAGTAAAAAACATTTTATACTGAACTTCTCTGTTTTCAGAAGAAAGTATTTGCAAGGTGCAACTAAGAAAATACTAGTGGTTGAGGTTAGAAGTGAAACATGTCTCCCATAACCCAGTCTGGTGGAATGGAAGAACTACAGAGATGCTGCTTACCACCTCAGGGAGAAAATCCATGTGGCCAAAGCCCAACTGAAGCTGGACAGAACTGTGGGGAACAATAACGAGTTTTTTTCAAATACACTAATGGCAAAAGGCAATCAGAAATAAAATCAGCCCATTACAGAATGAGGATGGTCATCTCACAAATCTCACAGACAGAGACAAGGCAGAGAGAAGTATAATGCTATCTTTGCCTCTGTCTTCAACACTGATGACCGTTCAAGAGGGTCTCAATACTCCTAGATGGAGAACTATGGCTGTGAGAATGACAAACTCCCAGTCAATCCCGAACTTCTGTGGGACCTGCTGTTTCAACTGGATCCCTAAGAATCTATGGGGCCTGATGGGTTTCATCCAAGAATACTCAAAGAGATCACTGATATTATCACAAGACCCTTCTCCATGATTTTTGAAAGGTCTCGGGAATCTGCTGAAGTCCCACTTGATTTGAAGTTGCTAATGCCCCAATTTTCAGGGACTGCAAGAAGGATGACCCCAGAAACTACAGGCCTGTCACTCTAACTTCAGTTACTGGTAAAATTATAGAGAAGATTATTCTGGGAAATACTGAAAAACTCCTTAAGGACAGTTAACCACCACAACCAGCACAATGTAAAAAAGCCATTGAGCTGTTAAGAGTGTCCAAAGGAGGGCACGAGGATGGTGAAGGGCCTTGAGGAGAAGCCGTGTGAGGAGTGGCTGAGGTCACTTGGTCTGTTCAGCCTGGAGAGGAGGAGACTGAGGGGAGACCTCACTGCAGCTACAACTTCCCCATGAGGGGAAGAGGAGGGGCAGGTACAGACCTATGGTGACCAGTGACAGGACCTGAGGGAATGGCCTGAAGTTGCGTCAGGGAAGGTTTAGACTGGATATCAGGAAAAGGTTCTTCACCCAGAGGGTGGTTGGGCACTGAACAGGCTCCCCAGGGAAGTGGTCACAGCACCAGCCTGACAGAGTTCAAGAAGTGTTTGGGCAATGATCTCAGGCACATGGTGTGACTCTTGGGGTGTCCTGTGCAGGGCCAGGAGGTAGACTTTGATGATTCTTGTGGGTCCCTTCCAACACAGGATATTTTATTATTTTATGAAAGACAGTAAAAAACAGTCCTGGTTTAAGCACAAGGAACTTAAAATTCACTCAGCCTCCTGGCATTTTCATACCTCTGCGTTTCTCGCCTCTCAAGTATCTGCTCACATACTTCTACTCCCAAGGGCTCATGATTTTTGGCAATGACAGTAATTCAGCAACACGGCTTCTCCTCACATCTTCTAGAAGAGTGCAGAAGAAGTTTCTAGTGCCTCCACTAAAGACTTCCAAGAAACTTTCTCTGACATCACATGTAGTTTTTATGGAACACTCCACCTACTACAAAGCCCTTAACTGAGATGGGGGAACAGTCATGTTCACTTTCCAACAATCATCTGAATGTTACAAATACATTTGGACTACAGAGAGAATAATACAAGACTCCATGCAACAAAACTCCTTTAGAAATACTTAAGAGTAGAAAATCTGAAATTCATTCTACAAATCTGATACCAAGCAAGAGCTTCATTGTGAGGTCATCAATACAAAATTTAAATATCTAATCAACTATGTCTGCTATTTTTGTATGCCTCACAGAAAGTTTAAACTGTTCTTTCTAGATTAGTTATTACTGCATAATTTTCATTCATCTTTATATACATGTCTCCATACAACAGAAGAAATCTACGGAATTTTAAATCCACAGCAAATAGGCTCATAATTGAAGACCCCTTGTAAGTTTAGGACAGCAGTTTCTAACTGTGAAAAAGTTTTCAGATAGAATTTGAATTTGAAAATACCTCTAAAATTATATATGGTTTAGTCAGATCCATTGTTCATTTAAAATGAAAAAGAAATATTTCATGACTGAAGAGTGGATTTAAATATTTTCACTTTAGTCCAATGAGAGAAATTCAGGCTTTCACATGACTTTGATGTGACCCAAATAGGTTGAGTTGCTATTCCAATCATTTATATTACAAATAAATATGTCTACAGCTTTATTTTTTGTATAATATTTTCCTAGGCAAACTCTAAAATAAAAAGTTGTTAAATGATTCATTGCATAACGCAATTAAATGCAACCAAATTATTACTTCATCATTTTTCAGAAGCAGAAAAAATACACAAAATCACTGACACCTTAGTCAAAACTGAAGACAAAATAGGTGTGCTGAAATATTCGGTACGTAGAACTTTCAAAGATGGTACATCCTCACGGTATCAGCTTTCAAAAGCAAAGAACATTTCCAAACAAATTTCTCCTGTCAAAATTTCTCTCTCCAGTTATCAATAACCTGTATCAAAACTGCTCATTACTGAATCACTTTACAAGTCTTAGATGGTGTTCTCTAAATGTGACTTGAACATAATGAAAACTTACTCATCAGTAACTCATTGTGTTCTCAACAATATAATGTACTTCATATACCTGGGGAATTCCAAGACTAATGTAGCCTGATCTTATAACATTTTAAAAAACTTTTAACATAAAAACAAAATACAGCTTGGCCTTATCTGCTCTTTATATTTTCAGATGTTAGTTAATTCCTCAAAGACTACTTTATTCTCCCATTCCTTAGGTACTTATTCTGACTTCAATTACCTTGGAAGCACTGTAAAAAGAACATGTAAATCCTCTGAAGTAGCATCTTTTTTCCTAAAAAGACCACCAATATTTTGTAGCAGATGTGAACTAATCGAAAAATAAGGATAGTCTTCCTCAGCTTCACATGGGAGGACTACTCTCTCCACAATAATAAGGTAAGAAACATAGGGGATATACAAGAAATGACAACGCACCTAAATAAGGTCTTTGGCAGCACCCCCATTCAAGCCATGAAAAACCACTGCCAGATCCTTTCCCTGCCAGTTTGCCTTTCAAAATACTGAACTACAAATCCCACATTTGCTACATTTCTTCCACAGAGAAAAAGTACATAATATACTGCAACGTCGGAAATCCTTCCTAGAGTTTCAGCAGAAAAGAGGGAAAACACACAAAGCAACTGCTACTTCTTGATCACATCAAATTTTTCACACTTCAGAAGACACAGGTGTTTATTTAAGAAGGCAAATATAATAACCTAATTTCAAAGGCAAATGAAATCTCCTCATAACAGATCATGCAGGAGCTCAACCGTGCAGTTTATTTCTCAGTGTGCATGGCCCCAAAACACTTTTATTTTGATTCATGCTCTTTAGCACTCCAACGCAACTAAGATCACAAGTACACATAAATTGTTTCCATTACCAGAACTTCCAACAATATGATGTTTGTATCTCAAGTACCTTCTAAATTACCACTCCTTTTTTACTTAAAAGTCTCAGTTTTTCACATATTCTTATTTTCACTTTCTGAAACTCAGACAACAGTACTGTTCTCACAACATTCTTTTTCCACATATGCCTTCTGTAACGCTAACCTATTCTAGACTCAAGTTTTGCAAACCAAGAACAGAATTTATTAATTTTGGTGTACAAATTAGACTATCAGCAGTCCTAAAAATTATTATTTTTTCTAAATATATATTTGCTTACTCTTACAGATATGTATGATCTTCCTCATAAAACAAAGGTATAGGTAACTGAACGTAAGTCTACATACACCTACTCTCAGTCTACAAACACATATGAATGAGATGCACTCAAAGAGGCAGCCTAATTGAAAATGTCAAAGTAAATCCAAATGTCCTTCTTATGAACGAAAATTTACATAACCAAGCCTTCTAAAAAGTCTTGTTTCCATCTCCAGCTGTAAATATATTGAAGAAAAATAAAAAATCACCTTTTTCTCTTACCATATCAATTGCCACACACTATTTTCAACAAAAATAATTCATTTGAGATTCTAGAATAAGCATTTCAGTTTGCATGTACATAGGCATTTCCCTAGGGAAAGTTCATCGGCAAGCCACATATGGCCAGATATAATCCTCCTTTAATGCACAAAATCTAACAGGGAAACAGCTTTATTAACACATTTAATCAACCACTCCCCTGTGCAAAAACTAACCAAAAACCTACCTCATCTTTATTGAAGCTTGTTTAAGAAGTCTATTCTAGTTAAGCTACCGTAATTTTTTTCGTACCAAGGTTTAAAGTCACATGAACAAATCTGAGGGCTGCCAATATCCAAACTACAGTATCTGTTCTGTACATTTAATTTTGTCAGTTGAAAATCTGCTACCTAATGAACAATAATGCATCCTTCTACACCACCCCACTGCCAGCTCTGGTCAAAATGCTGTCACATCAGAAGACAGGTATAGTACTCGAGGTCATCCTAACTCAATAGAATTTTTCCACAAATACCAGACTGGACTAACTATGTAGCAATTAAGATCTCCAAGCAATCTCTTCATCTCTGTTAATTCTAAACAAACATTAGCAGAGATGGTCACTGCATAAACATTTTTATTTTCTCACTGACCTGGACAGCAAGTTTGGCCCTAACCTATAAACTGGACTTCATCATAGGCTTTCACCACAAAACCCTACCAACTTCACTTTATGATTCCATGCAAGTGCATGCATTTACTTGATCAAAGCTTCTGTGCATGCATCCTTCTAGCACTTTCATATAATCACCATTTCAGAGTAAAAGTTGTCAGAAAGGAGAGTCATAAGAACAGGAATAACTTTTAGAAGTCTAATCATGACAGTATTAAAGCTGATTTACTAAAGAGCACAGAAAGAACAAAACTGATGGTTAAGCAATATTTCAGTCATTTGTTTTTTCACTTTTCCACCACCACAACCATACAGACTTAAATGGGTTATATTGTCCACAGCTGACAGAAAGCTAACGCTGAGCTAGCTAATACTACATAATGGAGGCTTCAATTTTCTACATGAATAATTGTACCACGGCACACAACTGTTATAGCAGCACAAGAGAAAGGTTCAGATTAGCCTAAGGCTAGGCCAGAGAAACTGTGAAGTTAACACATCTAAAAGTTAGAAAACAAAGCAAAGAGTATTGCATTTCATCTAACACCGTAACTACATCTGAAGACAAAATTAAGCACCATGGTAAAGCACACACCAGTGCTACATGGGAAAAAAAACCCCAAAACATTTCTGAGAGTCCTAAAAACACTAATTCTGTCTCCAGGTTAAATTTTGTATTGGCTAAAATACATAACGTGCTCTAGTATTCCACGGTGATTGTGAAGATCAGTTTTCAAAATTAAAGGTATTTTTAGTTTTCTGACACAATTCACTCTGTCACTTAACTTTAATTACATGATCAAATTCTATTTCAAGAACTTAGATAGGAGCCAAATTCAAATTTAGTAACTCCACATGTCAGGAAAGGGATAACTCACAGTATAGGAAATGTCTCCAGACTAAGTTTTGCAGCTATGAATCTGTCAAGGCTTTTTAATAATAACAAACTACACGGCAATCAGATTATTCTGCTGTCCTATTGTCTCCATAAACTGGATAGGTACCTTTCACAGCAGTTCCAAGTATTTCACTATGAAATACACTTGCAACTCTCCTCTCACTTGCATGGCTTTCACTGCAATGTATACCTAAAATGTCTTTATTAAATTGAAACTATAGCTCTACAGTCTTCAAAAGGCTATAAAGCCTTTTTCTTGTGTCGTAATTTTAATACAGAAAAAAATGTACGGAAAAAGTCTCAGACACCACACCAAATGGAATCATGCTTGACACCTTCATATTGAATGCATACAATGCCTAGTGACACAAATTTAAGGAAAAACACTAGCCACAGTTAAGATCTTGGATTCATCATTAGTGAGGTAATACAAAACATACTTAAACCAATGCCCTCCTGTGGAACTCAAGAGGAAAAAACAAGCCTCCCAGTGTTTTACACAAAATCAAACAACATTGAATATAAAATCATCTGATGTAAATTAAAAGTTCTGAGAACAAAATAACCTGACGCTATTGACACCAGTTTTGCCACGGTCTGATGGTAATTACTTAACTACACTGATTTTAAATCAAAACAAAATTCTCAAGCACTAAAATGAGAAAATGTCAGTATCGTGATGTGGGCACTGTGTAGTAAACTCTTGATGTACTACTCAGGAAGATTAAGATAGAAACATTCCTCAAGCATCAACACCAGGTAAGCTTAGCTGTCTACATATTAGTGTTCAACACCATAACAGCCCCAGTGCAGTAATTTCAGCTTGCTGGGTATCTTCCACATTTACACAGTATTCCCAAGCCACCCTCTGATACATCTTCAGCTCTCTTTCTTCACAAAACCCCTTGTTCCTTCCCACACTAAAATGTTCCCTTCTCGCTCAGTGAAGAGAGATGTTCTGTTGCTTGCCTGGTATTACAAGTTGCAAGCTGAACAGCTCTCAAGCTACTATCACAAAAAACAGGTAACATCCCCCCTTCACCATGGTAATGGTTAATAAATATGTACTATCTAAATTGGTTTTTATGAAGCTTATAGGAACTTATCTTCACAGGCATAACAATCTAAGCTTGGTGAAAACTGCCCTAGAAATTCCAAATTTCAATAGGCAGCAGTTGAGAGAGCTACACATCAGAAATACCTAATTTCCTTAAAAAACAGACTTTTTTCAGAAGAAAATTCAAAGTACAATCTTAAAAGTCTCCCAGTGTTTTACACAAAAACAAACAATACTGAATACTGTTGGAAAAATGAAAAGCGAAGAGCATTTCCATAAAGACATTTATATCTCAATCTGACAAAAGCTTAAGAGCAAATTTAGTTATTCTGTCTTCCTATTGTCTGTCAGAAAAATTCTGCCTTCCCTCTTTACTGTTAACCATAAATTCAAGTTTCATCCTTATTTCTCCAGATTTAGAGATTCCTCAGCCTACCATCAGCAAATGTTACACAGAAACTTTAATAACCTGACACACTGAGCAACCTGCTCCTGGAACACTGCAAGAAATGAATGAGTGCCAACTGAGGTGATTTTCCACAGACAGTAAAAAACATTTTATACTGAACTTCTCTGTTTTCAGAAGAAAGTATTTGCAAGGTGCAACTAAGAAAATACTAGTGGTTGAGGTTAGAAGTGAAACATGTCTCCCATAACCCTTAAAGCAATCATGTCCCTGACTTCAGCCTCTACAGCATTACTTCATCTTCCCAAGATTACTGCACAATTACTTAGGATTTAAGATAGCTGTATTTTTATGGACATTATATATTTAAACTGACATGAAAAATATCAAGAGTATATGACATTAAATATGTTCTTCATTTTAAGCTAGCAGAACTCCTCTAAAGCAACACTGAATGCCTTTAAAGATTTCTTTATACCATTACATCAAAAAGCTGTTGAAACGTGCTAACAGCCATGTTAGCTACTTCATTTAAGTTCAAATATAAAGACCTAAAATGGAACATGCTTAGTGCCTTACATACAGAAAGATACTCACAGGATTCTTCTACATATAACAATGCAATTTTTAAATAGTACTTTCTTTTAGGCTGCAGACATGTGTCCTACCCTGGATGAAATCACACCTTCCAGCCTCACAAAGGGAATCTGCCAAGAAGCCCATGCTTTTAAAGCATTTTCTACAAAAATACAGCCAATGCAGCTCTCAAAACATAACAGATGCAACATTCACTAGGTAATCAGCACCTCGAGCTGGAAGACAAACTGGACCAAAAAGAACAGTTTGATGGGCACAATAGAACCCAAGTCTGAAATGCAGTTCTGAAAAATGCAATTAGATAACTATGATGGGTTAGTACAATGGCTCTTCTACTGCATGGGACACACTACCTGCTGCTCCTGCTGCTCACTAGCATCAGCACTCCATGCCTCAGTGGAGACATTACTCCCTCAGAGTAGCAGAAAGCTCACACACTCAATAAGCTGAATCCACTCAGTGGAGGATACAAGAGGCAAGACAGAGAGCATGAGTGGAGCTACAAAACTGCACAGACAGGAACGGAGCAGGGGAATGCCTGGTAGTAGAGAGAAGGGCCTTTCCAACAGCTGGCAGCACAGTCGCAATGACTGGTGCTTCACAGCCCATCAAGTGCATCCCTTCAAGAACATCACACCCCAGTGACCTCATTACGCAAACTGCCACCCAAACACCACCTTCAACTCTGCTTCTGCAGGAAACTGTTACATCTACATTCTGTTATTGCACACGGTTTACTGAATAAAGAGCATGGCAACTCACAAATTACTCAGTGAATAATTGCAGAGAATACAAGAAGGTGCGACAAACCACATACTTCAAACTGAAGTCCAGCCTCTGCTTGTCATAAAACATTTGTATTTTTGGCCTACTGAAAAGGACATCATCCTCCACTGTTGCAGTTCGCATCCTGTCTTAATCAAAAATAACATAATTTAAACACATGGTTGATGGAGCCTGCAGGGAAAAGAAATTATTTCTAGGGAAATGACATTAAATTATTAAGAGATTTCAGTGAAGTAAAACTGCTACTACAAAGTCTTGGCATGTTAAAAGCTAAGGTGGCTAGTAAGCTTAGAGAGAAGACCCTAAAGTATAGGAAAAAATGGTTGTAATTTTATTAATGATGTTACAGACAAAGTCAGATTAAGTAATAAACTTACTTGAATATGCAAATCTTACTTGGGTGTGTATCATGGGCTTCTGTGACCTACAGTTATCTGAGTAAACATTTTGGCAAAGACAGTTCTGATTGATCAGTATGTCTCCTCCCATTCCTAACTCCACTGCACAAGGCAGGATACCAGACACACAAATGGCAAGAAAACTGTTTTAGCTTTTCACACCTCCAGGATGTACTTATTTTGTACTAAATACCCTTCTTTGAACAGCCAAATGGAGATTTTAATGTATCTTATACTAAAAAGCTTTCCTACACAAACTCAAAAACACCCGATAAAGGAATGAAAAAGAGAGGGGAGTATAGTTCTTAAAAATATTCTCTGTAAGAGATAAGGAACACAGAGTTAAATAAACACCTTAGAACAATATGCTGGGAAACACATCTGTAATATTCGAAAATTGTTGTGTATTTAATAGTATATATTTATTTTTATATTTAATACAAATATTTATATATTTAATGTATATGTATATTTAATATAAAAATATTTTCTGCCCCTTTTCCTAGAAAGAATCCTTTCCACTTAAGGCAATGAATATATCATCTATAAAACACTAGAACAAAATATAAGAGGTGAGCTAAATCTGACCAAAATAAACTAATGCATATTTTACTACTATGAGTTTCAGAACTTCTTTTGAAAGTACTGCTTTCAGAAATCTCCCTAAGTAACCATAATCCAAACCAATTCCACAGCATGGACTGGTGTGTGATGTCTCCTCTTCTACATCCTCCCTGTACCAAAGAGACATTAAATTGTAAGTGGCTTACCTAAGATCACAAGGAGGGACGGATGGTCCAGTCACTGTCTTCATCTGTGATCATCACCCTAGCTTTTAACTACTTTCTTACTAGTCTGCTTTTATTTAAGCAACTATTTAGCTTAAACACACCTATTTTTGTTCATCCAACTGTTTCAGCTATAGCTTACAACGTTCTAGAACTCCAGTGACAATGTCTAGGAGGCTACTCAGAATTAAACTTAGAAACAAGCTCAGCAGCATCAGGCTTGATCTCACTGCATTGTTTCTGCAGCCACACTGAGGAAGCATTAAAATGCCTACATAGCATAAAAAAAATCAAGGACTATCAGAAAGTATAAAACAAGTACTTCAAAGTTATTTTTTTACCTTTTAATAGATATGGGAAATCAATTATATAGAAGTCTCAAAACATTTTTGAAAGTGTTAAAGGCCCCGCATACATTAGTTGGAAACATACCATTCCGTTTACATTATTGAATTATTCCCCAGTATCACAGTCAGTTTAAGATCATCTGAACACAGACACAGCTGAAAAGGATTGTTCCACTCTTCCCCTAAGCACTGTCAGGTATTTTGCTCATACAACCTCAGGTGAGGTATGAGGGTTGACTGAGGACTCTTGACATTAATTTGCAGTTGAATCATTGAGCTTTAACTGTAAAGAAACAGTATGTCAAACTCCCTTAAAACTTTGTTATTCCTGTGGTTTGTGTGTGCTTTTAATTACACTTTTATGTATGCCATCCTAAAAAAATCACTTGAAAGTGAAAAGAAAAGCCTGAGGAACAAGATATAGCTACATGTTTTGTTTACAGCAGACTGAAAAAAATGTTCAGCAGGAGAAAAGTTAGATAAAGACAGTTAATACAGCTGATCAGTACCTGTTCCTTAGAAAGTTCATTTTTGTAATCAGAAGATATTGGGGAAAAGTAACCACTGTCACTTCCCTATTCCTCATGTTCCATCTATTGTTGTCTCAAGGGCATAACTAAACTAAGTAATTCTTAAACATCATAAGACTTCCTAGTCTTTTTCAAACAAATTTTCAAGACAAGAATAGACAAGTCAGAAATACATGTAACTTTGATACTTCTAATCACAGAACCATTTAGCACAGTAACTAGTGAAACAAGAACAACTTTATTTTCATAGGACAAACTGCAGATACAGTGGGGATGCTAAGATTTGATACACTGCATGAGCTTTAATAATGCAATTAATTTAATTATGAGACTACCAAAAACTGAAAAATTACAACAGGAAGTAAATTCAGTCTTTTTAATCATACATAAGTAGGCTGGACAAGGAAAAACTCTTTTGTAGGTTCTGTTACTTTAGGGGAAGAAAAACTTCAGAAGTGTTAAGATATGGACTGTAACAGGTTGATTCTCTTAATTAATCTTAAATATATTTATCTTGATCACACAGAAGAAAAAAGCTCTACAGAAAATGTGATGAATGAGAACTGGTACTCTAGATTCTGAAATTCACTTATATTTTATAAGCCAATCTATTTGATGCAAAGTGGCAAGAGAAAAAGATTAATTTCATTAGCTGAAGGTTATTCTCAGCTGATGTAAATAGTCAGCCGTTTGCCAGATAATTTCTCTATTTCAGGCCAGCACAACAAAATACCACTTTTTTCCACTGCAAATACTGTTTAACTGTTGAAACGTCTCAATTAAAAAGAAACTGACTAAGGGATATTGAGGTCGAGAGAAGACATCTGCTAAAATATAGCTAGCACAGAAACTTCTATCTCATCTTTACCCTTTAAAGCAAAATTGCATTACTCCCATCTTGGATTTTAACATCCCAATGCAGCTCAGGATAAAACGCATTCACTAGATAATTGTGTTCAGAAGAGGTATGAGAGTCTAAAGAGCAGATAAGTTGTTTATCCTTACAAGCAGTCATAACCCAAGCAGTAAGGCTTAATATGCTTAACAGTGTGCTTCACTTATAATCATGCTTAAGGACATGCACAGTATCTATTTCTAACTATGTATGTCAATACAACTGATCTTAACTACAAAATTCAGCAAGAAAAAAAAAATCTTCGATTATATTCCAATTTCTTTTTACACACTGCATGTCACTTCAACGTTCATTAAGGACGTACCAGCAAAATGAACAGGAATGCCTGAAAATAAGCTCTGTCCAAGTTCCATGGCGGACCACTGAAATATCACTTCTAGAGATTTTAATTAATCAAACTTAAAACCACTACATTCAGAGTGCCTATAAATAACTTCCCATAAAGCAAAATAAAAGGTAAGAATAGAAGAGCACTGGCAGCTCAATTTCCCTCTAACCTGCTAATCTGCTAACCCAGCAGAATCGCACTCCAGCAACCTGCGTCTACAGAACAGGAAAACAAACTTACTTGTTCCTACAAACCCAGCTCAGTGCTCGGTCGGACCAACCGCCGCCAGCACCACCGACACCGGCCGCCAGCCAGTGAACCCCACCGCCGCGACCAACTCCTGCAGGAGAGGGCACTCGGAGGTCTCACAACGACGGCTTCTGACACCCGGGAGCGCAGCCACAGGGAGGTGACGGGCCCTTCCAGCGCCGGCCGAGCCCCGGCGGCACTGCCGGCGGCCGCGGGGTGCGCTCTGCCCGGCTCCCCGCACCCGCCTGGGGCAAGGCCCCGCACGGGCGCCGGCTCACTCTGCCCCGGCCGCTGCCGCGCTCACAGGGGGCTCCGCAGCCCCCGCCCGCCCCCCGGCCGCCAGGGAAAGGGGAAGGAGCCAGTCCAAGGCCTCGGCCCACGGAGGTGCTGCGGCCGCCGCGACCGACGCCGCTCCGAAAGGCGGCCGGGGACAGCGACCTACCAGGGAGCCGAGGGGAGCGGAGCGCACTCTCGGCGTTCGGCCCTTCACCTCCGGGCACTGCTTTCCGTCCCGCCCCGCCCCTGGCGCGGGGCTCCGAAGGGGGGCCGGCCGGGGCGGTGCTCCGAAGCGGAGGTGAAGCGGCGGCAGCCCCGAGCGCCCGCCCCTTCCCACCGCGGCATAGGCGCCCTGGCGGGCGGGACGCGCCGCGCGCCCCTCGCGCGGGTGATTGACAGGCCGCGCCGGCCACTCTGGGGGCGGGAAGCGAACGCCAGGGCGGGGGAGGGGCGGGGCTTGCTGGTGGGCAGAGCCGGCAGCCAATGAGAGCGCCGCGGGGCGGGGCGGGGCCGCGAGGGGCGGCGCGGGGCGGGGCCGGACACCAGTGCCGGCAGGGGTCCGGTGTAAGGAGGCTGAGCGTCGGCTCTCCCGTCAGAACCTCGGGATCCCGCTCGGAGGAGGCAGCGGCCCAGCTGCGCACTTCCCTCGCCTCAAGCGTCTCCTTAGTAGGGACAAAGGCACCTGTTCAGTGAAAGTCTGGCTTCCAGGGATTGCCCTGTGCCCAGAGGTGGCTGAGTCAGTGTCAGACGGCAGCTGCGGGGCGCCTGGAACCGCAGCTCTTTTCCATCCTCTGCTGGGTAAGAGTCCCCAAGTACCAGCATCCTTCGTCGCCGGGCGAACCGCGCCTGGCAGTTTCACAGAAATGCTGTGCCTGTCTTGTGCTCCCCGTGCTCGGCGGCGGCCACACCGCTTGTTTCGCACTGTCGCCACACGTGGGTGAGGTTACCCTGCTCGTCACACTCGGGCATCCTGCATTCCCTGTCCTGTGTATCCGTACAGGAAACGGGGAAGACAGAACCCCGCTCTCGCTTGATGTCTGCAACAGCTGCCACGTAATTATTTAAAAATATATATAAACGCTATATAACACCACCGACTTTGTGCCAACAGTCGTGCAAAGGAAAAGATCTTTAGGCCCTTTTTTAGTTCTCCAGTCAGGAGACTAGCATTTTAAAAACTTTGAAATTTGAGTAGCATTTAGGCCACAGAGGGTGTAAGGCTTTAAGTATTTTTTGTATTTGAAAGCATAAAAATAACTTTAAAAGTTTGTTAACAACTTGGTTTACAATCATAAATATGGAGGAGAGAGGATGCAAAGGGTAAGTGTTGGAGGTTCTGACAGCTCTTGGGAATATTGGTTGTTGAAATAATTTTTTAACTAAAGTTGGCACATTCGAGAACATTCTAGAACTCCTTGTAGAAAAAAGAATTAGAAGCAATATACCCTCAAGAAACTTTCAGAAATCATTTGCTCAAGCTTCACTTCCTTGTCTTAGTAGACATTGAACTACTTTTGCCAAAAAATTCTCCATAGGCAATCTGTGCTGTTAGTCCTATTAAGAAGGATCTTGGTAACATTTAACTGTGATCTTGCAGTTTTGGCCCATTGATTATTGCCCTGTATTCATGCTAAGTATCTTGCAGTGTGCTGGTATATAGGGCAGGCCTCAGGAACGTCACTGTCTTTCATTCTCAGAAATGTGTTAACTCCTCGCTTACCCTGAGGAGCACAGAATCACCTTCAGAACTTCTCTCTGCCAGCAATTCACCTCGACCTCTCTAGCATCATACGTGACAGTACAGAGAGCTGGTGTTCTGCTTTGAAAGTTTCCCCTCTGTAAAAGATGCCTTTATCAAAGAGGAGTGAGCACATACTTAGTTCCAATTACTATTGCAGTAGTAGTGACAGACACAAGCATTCCACTCTCCCCAGCAACTAAGCAGAGACAAAAAACAGTCTTGTACTACTGTGATGCCAAGTTCATCAACTTTAATCAGAAATGGACACATATTCACAAGTACCAATACTGGTTTTCCCAACCTTTTCTAAATACGGCCTCATAAACCTAACAGTAAGTGCAGGTTTGGGGGGGGTTTGTGTGTAAAAGCTGTAGGATATTTTTCCAGTTATGACTGGCCATTAGTTCAACTTAACAAATTACTTGATTACCTGTAATTCTAAGATTTGGCTGATGAACATAAGGCAAAAGAGAAAGATGTCTTCCACATCACAGAATTTAAAGAAAAGTGCATCGATTTTGGGTAGTTAGAATTACAGCTGGGCTGCAGTGGTGAAGAAAGTGGATGATTGCTACATGTAATCTTAATTTTTAAGAGCATCAGAGACATGCCATGCCATACATCAAGTACATAAAACAGAAAAAGAGTGCTGTGGCTTCAACTTTATAGTGTTCTTGTGGTTTAATCCCAGCCAGCCACCAAGCTCCACACAGCACTCACTCACTCCCCTACCAGTAAGATAAGGTAGAGAACTGGAAAAGTAAATGCCAGAAAAATTGTGGGTTGAGATAAAGACAGTTTAATAGGGAAAGCAAAAGCCACAAGCAAAGCAAAACAAGGAATTAATTTGCTGTTTCCCACATGCAGGCAGGTGTTCAGCCATCTCCAGGAGAGTAGGGCCCCATCACATATAGTGGTGACTGGGCAAGACAAACACTATCATTCCAGACATCCCTCCCCCCTTCTTACTTCTTCTGCCAGCTTTATATGCCGAGCATGACGCCACGTGATAAGGAATATGTCTGTGGTCAGTTGGGGTCAGTTGTCCCAGCTGTGTCCCATCCCAGGTCCTTGTGCACCCACAGCCTACTTGTGGTGAGAGGCAGGCAGGGAACCAAGCAGCCATGAGCAACAGACAGAGAAGGCTTTGGCTCCTTGTAAACACTGCTCAGCATTTACTAAAATATACATGTGTTACCACACATGGTGTTTCTAGCACAAATGCGAAACACAGCCCCATACTAGCTACTGTGAAGAAAATTTACTCTATCCCAGCCAAAACCACCATATGAACATCCCAAAAGGTGATATAATTTGCTATGTATATATATGGATGCTGTTCTAAGTGAAGGAAAAAGTACTTCCAGTGTTTAATCCTAGTCTGAGCGTTATTGCCCTCATGGAAAGGAATCCTTTGACAGTCCCTGCACACACAGCAAAGTAACAGAAATTGCCAGGTACCACACCTCTTAACTTTCCAAAACTTTTTATCTTTTTATAAAGTACATTATTATAAAGGTGACATGATACTTTGTTCCCCCTAATATTTCAGCTTGCATTTTAATACCATTTGGCACTATTTCACCAGCTGCTTCCAGTAGCCTACACCATTTTATTTATGCTGTATTTTTCTAATGAACTTATTCCCCCTTGCCATGCCAAAAATAGTAATTAAATACTAGATACTAATAAATTAAATTCTCGCACTAGAAACCCACAGGGGTAACATCTGGCTTTTAAGTATTATAGTTCTGCTTTCCCTTCACATCTTAAAAGCTCTTCCAGCTTCTTAAGATCTCTGTTCATTTCACACATGTGGAAGAAATGAATGTGATTCCTCCTTCCATCCTTTGTTTTAAATTCATACTGATTTCTAAATATTGGTATTTTTCTCACTGGCATAGGATTTGAGCCAGTCAAGCTCATTTAGAATGATTGCTCTCACTCTGGTATCTCAAACACAGTCCCTTCAAATTTCTTCCACTCAGGATCCTGTAACTTAATCCATGTGCCTAGGAAGATCTCAACACCTAAATATAGAGCTAAACAGGCAGTAATATAAGCTGCTGCAGTAATTTTTTTTTTTTTTTAATGGATCATCCAAATTCTGTTAAATTACCCTTTTGTTTAAGTTCTTTATTCTGGTCTAAAAGTTACCAGCGAGTGATAAAAAAATTACTGTGACACAGTACAGTATATAGTCACAAGCCAGCACTTCACCAGCTTTTAGCCCTATGTGGAGAGGCAGTGGAGGGAATCTGTTCCTGGCTGCTGCAAATGTGTGCCTACAAACAGAGAAAACAAACAACCCTGGGTACCCTTCATTTGTTCTAAAGTTCATGCAGTTTGGCAGCATGCTGATGTGAAGGAGAAAGCCTTACCTGGCTGGACTGAGCAGTATGCATTGCTGGCTGGAATTGTAGTCTACTTTTAGGTTCCAAAATTAGAGGACCACAAGGAGCATTTTATCGTCCTTTTATGAACATAGCCCAGCAAGGAACCTAGATTTGTTAATACCGTAAGAGAGACACGTGAGGCTTGTGCAGGTCATGGTGTAGTGCTGTCATTGCTAAGGGTGGTGACGTGACCAGTTAAAGAATTCCTGTAATGCATCAATCTCATACATCATACAATCATAAAAAATAGATAGAATAAATAGAAATAAAAAACAGTTACTCACTTCAGCTGTTTATGTCATCTGACTCACGTACAAATGTTATACTACTTTCTCTTCACAATCCTGAAATTCTTGGCTGAGCTAACTGCTCAGCCATTTGTTAGCCACCATTTTTCTTTGGAAGAACTCCCCATAACCGGGGAATAGTAATCCTACATGAGGGAGAGATGTGAAAAAGTTCTGGGATCAGGTTGATTCCCTCCATAGTAATGGACAAAAATGAGCTTTTAAAAGCTGCTGGAAATCAGAATTGCACCAAAAAAAAAGAAAAAAAAAAGTGGAACAAAAACCAAGCAAAAAGAGGACATGAGAACATGTAGACCTTTACTGCTGATATGCCTCAACTGCATCTAAATCTGTTTCCATACAACTGGTGAATTAGCCCATTAAATTGTATAATGAAAAATACGTGAGTCAGGTCAAGTGAAAGGACTGAAAAGGCCACATACGTAAGAACCACATGATAAGGTACAGAAGATCATGCACTTTGGCAAAATGCTAGAATTCTGGAGTTTGAGATACTGATCAGTGATCTGATTGTTGATCTAAGGCTGCTTCATGTACAGAGAGGATTTTGTTTGTTTTAAGCATTTAATCATAGACCTGCTTAACCTATTGTAATCACTTTGTCATTTATCCAAGAGGTTGAACAGAACACACATATTTTTTCATTTAAGTAGGAGTGATCATCAAAGCTCAAAATTCAGGGACAAGAAAACATGGAGATTGAAAGTTTTTGGCAAAAAATTAAAGAGGCATTTGAAAAGGTTTTCTGTCCCATAAGCACTTTCAAAGCTGAGCTTCCCAGTAAATGTTGAAAATAAAACTAGACACTTCTCTCAGAATATTTAGAAAGAAATGTATTGATTTCATTATAAAGCTACTTTGTGGTTTTCATCCTATGGTTCCAATTTTAAGTATTTTAATTTAAAGCTGATACAGGTTGGTTTTTTTTTTAATTGAGGGGGTTTTTATTAATATAGAGTATTTTTAAGAGTAACTTTTCTTTTTCATCAGTATAAGATTCCTTATATTCTGTTTATCCCATTTTCTGTTTTCAGTATGTTTTAGTAGTGTCTCCGTAATTCTGGAAAAATAATGAAAAAAACCTAAACCAAAACCCAGAAGAATACTGCTGTGATGTAAATTTTTTCAATCTTTTTCAGGCACTGGATCTTTGTGATTATTTCCCTCTCTTACTGTAACAGTAAGGAAGTACAAATAAACTAAGTGTTTCAAGCTATTCTGCAACATTTTCTTTCATAAGAGTAGGTAGTAAGGTTCAAGGTTTTTAAAATGCTGCATTTGCTAATATATCACAAACTACACTGGAAACTGTACTTTATTTTTATGCCAGCTGCTAAACAGTTCATTATTTGGCTTTAATATTCATAGTTCTCCCCAATCCTTTCCCTTGAAGAGGAGCAACAAATACTCCTTTGAATCTAGATTTTTACCCTTGATTACACCCAAGATTCTGCCCTCAAATCTGTTCTCTAGTTTATTAACTGTTTGAATACTACTTCAGAAAATCAATAGTACATTAGTCACATTAGGGTTTGGCTTTCTAATTGTCTACCCAATCAATAGCATTCTGCTCATTGACACTAAAAATATTTCCTGAAATAGAGTAATTGATCAGATACAGAGCTACATGGCAAAATTATGGCTGTGCTACCGAGCCCAAGTAGCTTTTGTATAGTAGAAGCTAGAGAATGCTCTGAAGATTTGTATCTTATTATGTACTGTACTGGCTCTTATGAAATTAATGGGAATGCATTTAACATTAAAATGTTAAAGAGAAGTAACTCATATCCATCATTACTCAAATCATGCTTTCCTGTTGGAAGTAACTAGTTTTACAGTAGTAAAATGCATGTTCAGATTTGTATTGTTTCTGCTTGGTTTTCCAGATATAAATATTGCACTGTATCTACATTTCTCTGAAAAATGGACTGTATTTTACAGATAGAAAATTAAGGAAGAACTGAACCTAAAAAATAACTTTGTTGTTAAAACACATTCAAAAGGAGACTCTCTTGTCTTTTTTTAGGTTTCTATCTATGCTATTGATTTCATATGAGTTTCTTCCACTAATTTTGACCCTAAAGAAGTGCTACGTATCTTTTTAAGATATGAGTATTAAATTTCTGAAAATTGGATTCACATGGATTTGGAGGACAAAATAAGATCACCTGCCCAATCCAGAAATAGAAACCACTTATAAAATCAGATGGAACATATGGGATGAAATAGCTTGGCTTCCGTAACATCACTACCTTTTCATTAATTCAATAAAACCTGTTTTTAAGGTCTCTCTATGTTGCTGCTATTATATAATTTTCTCTGGATACTTGCCAATGATGTGCTGAAAACATGGGCATTTCCACAAAACTCACCTTCTTTATTCATGAAGAATAATAGTATATTATTGTATGGTATATAAATGCTAAGCTCAGAGGATGATTACTATTACAAGATCAAGGACATTTCTATGAATCGCTCTTTGTGAAAATCCTTGCATTTGTAATCTACAAATTCTGGCAGCTGTTTGCTGTACTGAAAAAGAAAAGGATTGTATGGGGAAAGGTAGAAAGATAAGATAAATACAATATGAGCTTTTTTATTTTTACAAATAGTTGCTATATGTTATTAGACATGTTTGGGGTTTGTTTTGTCTTCTTTTGAGTTTCGGAAAGTTTGCTTGTTTGGGGGGTTGATTTTGTTTGTTTGTTGCGGGGGGGGGGGAGGGGTGTACTGGTGTCCCAGTAATGGATTTATTACTTCAATTAGTTAAACTTCTGAATTTTTTTTTGTCAATTCAAAAATCATGCAAGCAAATTTCTAGTTCTAAGAATCATATTTTATCCTTAGTTATACTCTGTCTCTAAAGGTTACAAAGGTAAAATATATCCTGATTTATAATCTTGTATGAGCAATTGAGACAATGGAATATGCTGTCTTGAAGCAGCTAGTGGATCCCTGAATTAACTAGTTTATATATTTCTTAATTTTTCCTCCGATTTTTCTTCCTTTTGAAGACAAAGATGTATTACTGCCCAGAGGTGTCATCAAATGCTTCCCATTTCCATCTGGAAAAAAAAGTTGACTTTTAGAAAATTTCCCAAAGCTTTCCCCTAGGAAAATTACATTGATAAGGCACCTTATAACGGCTTTGTATTCATAGAAGCCCCATCTGAAGAAACTCTTTAAGATAATACCAGTCTGATTTAAAGATACACTGAGCAGTTTCCACCTGCTCCGGCCTGAAGCATGTTTTGAAATCAGCCCTTGGCCTTTATATGAGAACAAATGCAAACAGCATTCCACAGGATTTTTGTTATTTGTCCAAAGGACCTGAACCATCACTGCCCAGGGATTAGTAAGAACATAGCAGTCACATATAAAACTGCCCCCACATATTTTCCAAGTCACTAATTGCTTTCAGGTCAGGGAGTTCCTGACACTGCTGTCCTGGGTGTGCCCTCAGTCAGAGGGGACGCAGCATCTTTACCACAGACGTCCTTCGTACGTCCTCAGTGGGAATTTGCGCTTGCTGGGCGCGTGTGCTGGCTCCTTGTCGGAGGAGGCACAGCAGGAGGCTGTTGGTCTGGGCCTGCGTCACCCGGAGGCAAAGAAGCAGAGAGGGCCTTTTGTTATGGGTTCCAAAAAGTTAATGCGGTGGGGTGTCCAGGGACCAAAAAGACAAGGAGAGGGACTGTGCAGGGGATTTTATAGGGGGTGGATCAGGGCGCAGAAAAGGGGAGGAACCAATAGGGCACTAGTAAAGGGGAGGAAACAATTCAATGGCAACCAATGGGTGTAACAGAGGGGCGGGAGTTACAACAGGGAGCCAATAACGAACCAAATGTGGAAGAACTTTCTAGAACAGGGGAAGGCGGTTTAAGTCACAGTGCTATCCAGGGGGATGCAGCTTAAATTTCTGTGCCGCCTATTAACCCGCCCTCTGACTCACTGTCTTGGGCGGGAAATCTACCCATGGGATGGCCTTGGCCTGATTGACATTTGACTGCCACAACCCAGAAGTGGGCTGGGCCACTGCAGCAAGTTTCTTTGCTTTTGCTGTTTGGTAACCCTCAATAGATCTCTTTTGCAATGTACTCAAGGCTCCATTTGAAGTCATGTCGTGTCTATGCACTGACAACATCCTGTAGTGGGGAGATTCACAGAAAATGTAGCTGCTGTGAAGAATTTTGCTTGTTTTGAACCTGGCTCTTCTTGGCCTTTACTCTTGTTAGAAGTCCTGCTTAATTTATGCCACCAGTGGTTTTGCAACCCCTGACATAACCCTTACTAAACTGATTTGGGGGGGAAGAGGGGTTCTTTGTTTTTTTGGGGATTTTTTTCCAGACTGAAAAACCCCACCTTATTCTTTTGTTCCTTGTAAAGAAGCGTAAAGAAACTGTAACATGTATTGTTCATCCTTGTTACCCTCCTCTGAATCTTCTACAATTCCAATACATCTCTTCCGAGATACGGGGATCAGGATGATCCTCGTTGGTTCTTTCTGTATTACTTTTCAAACAATTTTTAATTTCCAATTTTCTTTTGTTTTGGCCTATATAGAGCATTAAGTTGAAGTTTTGCACATAAAATAAGGTCCATCTTCTGCATAGTTATGATCAGCCTGCCTTTTTATGTGTGAAACTAGGGTTCTTTTGCCACAGGTCCATCATTTCACATTTATTTGTCTGGAAGTTCACCTGGCATTTCAGCTGGCAAAATTTGGCCGTATAAGATGCAGGAATTTTTATCATTAGATCATCTAAAAAATCAGACTGGTACACGTTTCTAAGATACATTTAAAATACAGATCAAGCTTGGGTTTGTAGTTACCTTTTGTTTTGAAAAAAAGTGACACTAGAAGATGAAAAGGCAAATGACAAGACATTTATCTTAAGAAAAAATGGAAGTTCCATCACACTAAGTATAGTACAGAAAGCAATTGTACCACTGAAGATTTATCTCTCAGCATCTGACTCAAAAAAAAATACTCTTTTCAAAGAGTAAGCAGTTTGCTCTTTTTCAAAACACTGCAGCTGAGTTATATTTTTTTTCCCATTTAAATAGGCCTTAAGTTCATATCTTTGTTTTCCTGTGTGGGACAAAAAATCCCTCAGTGTAGTTTCAGACAAACCCCACACTGCATAATGGCATCCAATCCCACTTTCACTGCATATCTAAAGGTTCGAAAGAGTGTGAATGTCCACTTCATGGACAATAGAAGCTATCTAGCAGGATATGGCTCTCTAATGTTTTTGAAGTTGTTGAATTTGAGGAATAATGAAGATAAGTGTTAAAACAAAGAAAATATAGGAAGTTATTTTCTGCTGGGAAGACAGAGAGAGTGGAGGAAGGAAATCCTTTAAGGTGTCTGGACCAAAATACTTTTGTTGTGAGAGAAGTGTGTCTTATTTGTTCTTAGTGTAGGTAATAAAAGCTCAGGCAGTGTGCAATGTATGCATTTTACTTCCCGTCACAGTCTGAAACGCAAGAATGAAAAAAGAAAAAGTTTAAGGGTCTAAGTTACCAAGGCATCGCTCAGATTAACAAAATCTAAACAAGAAGCTGTAGCACTGCTTGTGATATAGGCTACACGGTATAAAGATAAATATATATTTTACACTTACCCTAATAGCTTTAACTCTGCTGTTATTATTCTTCAAATTCTATAAAGTTCCATATATTCTACACTATTTATATTTGTGTAGAGTAAATTCTCAATTATTTCACTAGTTGTTAGTGGTTTGTTTTTTTCTCTGGCAAGGCTAAAAAAGTAGAGCCTTGAGAATTTGAAGAAACTATGAAGTCTTCTCGTATTCCTGTTATGCCATTAACATGCTATCCATTCTCAGCCCACTGTAAAAATTTTGAACTACTTTCTTAGTTATTTAGATCATTGTCACAAAACAAACACAAGCAAAAAAAGAACATAAAACCCCAACCAACCAACCAAATAAAAAAACCTAAAACAGCTAAGCAATTACAGCAAGGGGAACTACTTTTTGTGTCCACACACAGTGTTGCCAAAATTAATTAACATTGCATACCAAGTGTATTTTTAATATTCAGCCAAAAGATTCTTTTATCCTCCATCTGAACTATTCAAAGGAATCATTCCCCCCTCTCCTCAACTTCATAGCCTTCTTGGGAAAATATACCAGCACTTTTTCCTGCTTTGCAGCTGGATAAAGCAGTCTAACATTGCTTTTTCGCTTCTAATAAATTTGTTCCTGAATTTTGTGACCTATACTCATGTAATTTCTTGAAATCATAAATTAATTAAATCTTAAAATCACCAATTTTAAATTGTCAGTGCATGTATTGTACGTATGTAAAAATTAGACACAGCTAAATTAAAAAATAATGTTCTAAGAGGCCCTTAAAGATCACAATTTCCAACACCCTGTCTCACGATTACACCTACATTAATTCAAGCCAATGCTAGTCTAATCTTTTCCCAAAAGATTTCCAATGGCCATATAATTGGGCAAATAGCCCAAAACTCACCCTTGCTTTTAGTACTATGTCAGTCTATAAATTCTATACTGCTGGAAACCGAGGGGGGAAAAATCCCCATCTTCTTTATGGGGATAATATTTATAATATTATGTTATTTGCCAACTATATCAGAGAATTATAAAAATATGAGTTTACCTAAAGTATATAATCAATACTTGCAGGTGAACTTCTGTGCCAAAAAAAGAGGAAGATAGAACTGGGTGACTTAATACTGATGTAGCTTGATCTGAAAGAAATTAAGTAATTCATGTCCTAATCTGAAGTCTTTTTAAAGTCAATAGAAAAAATGTGGAAGGTTGGAATGCTATCAAGCATTCGCGTTGATAATTTAATCCACCTTTCACTTGAAAATTAATTATTTTTATTCATCTAAAATTCTTTTTCTCCAGTAACATATGCAATTAGTTTGTTTTGTCATGGAACAAAAATATGGAATAGTCACCAGGTATAATTTCCTTTCCCACTATAACAGTTTTTGATCTGGAGAGGACATACTTTTCTCTACCATGTAGAATTACTGTGAGCCAATTGTAAAGTTATACGCGTTCTCACTATTGAGAAGAAGTCATGCAAAAAATTTAAGACCTGAACGCTCCCAAACATATGAATAGCTTTTCTTCCACATGAATTATTCTGTTGACTTCACCAGGACTGCTTACATTTTTCAGGCATGGCAGGGTGAAGATTATAATTTTTATGATGTTAAAAATCCCTTAATAATATAAAATTGAAGCAGGAATTACTTAATGTTAAGAAATCACAAAAATATGTCAGTTATCCCCGGAATACAATACAGTGAAAACCGAATGCAAATAAATCAGATTTGAATATGTAGATATCCAGTAAAATAAAATACTTTTAGATTACTGCTTTTTCTGTTTTAGTATAAGTCGTCAACATTTGTCAGTGTCTCTTGTCATTAAAACATTCTTCTCACTAACACATTTCAGCCCTTGATTCTGGGGCATTCATGTGATCTTGCCTAATGCCTAGGGTGGAATCCACCACCCATCAGTGCAAGTAGGCATTGTGTGACTTCAGCCCCAAAAATTCCTAATTGGAGCCCTGGTTACATGCAATTAAAAGGTAAATTATTCTATTCAAGAGATCCATCCTTAATGTACAGGTTATTTTTCTGTATTAAAACAGATAAAGCACTTTAAAAGTACCTGGTGCTAATACTCTGTAATGCTGCATGTTCTTCTTGGCAATATACAGCACCAGTAAGAAAGTTTTCATTGCATTTTTTGGATGAATAAAGTAGGAAAAACAACAAATCTTCAAAATTTCTGCTTTTTAAAAAAATATTTCTAGTACCATTCCTGTCTTTTCAGTAAGTTGCTCTGAATGTAAAACTGCAGTTAAAAAAAAAGTGAGAGAATACCTGGAAAGGGATGTGCTTCTGTGGTGTAATGATCATTAATTTTAGCAATACGAGTAAAGTTTTCAATTCCTTTAGAACATACTTTTAGATGTTATTTTAATTTACACTGCTATCTCATTCACTTACCATTTTGCTATTAAAATCTTATCCAAGGAAAAGACAAGCACCAGAACATACTAGAAATAATTTCTGAATCAGCAACTAATGAAAGAGTCTAGAATTTTAAATAAATATATTAAATTCTTAGAACTTTTTTTAGAGGCCTTATTGATTTCCCGTGAAAAGATTTTTGGGGCTTGACGTATTCGCATACAGCAGAATGTATTAACTTGCAAATTAATGCAGTGTATGTATTCTCCCTGGAGGTGGAATGATATGGAAATCATCTACGTACAATTCTGTCTATTACTAAAAATGTATGTCTTGAGACCAGTGTCCTTTGCAATCTAGTTGTTCTGATTGCATTTCACTATGATCCAAATTGCCTCATTCTAATTTTTTCAAGGTTATTTACAGGTTGCAAAAGAAAAAATACAGGCACTGCTAAATTTTGCTTATCCAGGACTGTGAGTACTATTGATTTTTACACACTGCTTTTATAACCTTATAGAATTTATATTGAAGGCAAAACTAAAATCCTCACTACCAGTAAAGAGGTATGGAAGAAAAGTAAAATATTAAAAAAATAAATTATATCTTGTTTAGTCTTTGGGCATTGCCCACTTTAAACACAGAATTTAAGACTTTAAAATGTTTCTCTGATTCTGCTATGAAAGCAAGAGCAGAAGGGAAGGATCCAGGCAAGAATACTTTAAAAGTATTAGACTGCACTAGCAAGACAAAGTCCTTAGGTTTTCAAGAATCAGTTAATTGGACTGGGAAAAAGTATTTAACATGCAGAATATTCAGTAATGCAATATTCTATAATAAAATTAAACACTGTCATTTGCAGTAATTAGTCTCCAACACTTATCCTAGGCTTGTAGTCAAGTGAGGATTTGGAAGAGTGCTATGCCTGACAGATAGTTGATAATTGACATATCTTAGTATATATTAGTAGTGAAGAAGAGAGCAAGAAACACTGTTTTCCTTTAATATATGTCAATATTTTGTACAAAGGAACGCTGATCCTTCTTTGAAGGATCTAGTAATTAGTACTAAGGAAAAAAAACCCAACCAACTATGATTGATTTACAATGGTCTTACATAGCTCTGAATCTGTGCATTCTCCTGCCACACTAGATGCGTTCAACACTGTGAAAATCTAAATAGGTAATATTCATGGCCATTTTATTATAAGTAATAATGACAATGGCCACACTTTACGCTTCCATATCTCATGTATTTCCAGTAATGGTTATATGCTTTTTAACAAAGGTGAAAGAAGGAGACCTCACACAAAACGTAATTGAGTCAGCATCTCTGTATACACAGGCAGAGATTGCAAACTTTGAATAAATTTTATTATGCCTACAGAAACATTCTGTTGGTTTAGACTAGGCATTTCATCTAGGCACTTTACCTGAATTTTATTTTTCACATTAAAATATATTTAGCAGTAGCCATGTGCAGTATGGTCCAGCATCACTTTATGCATTAGAGACAAAAAAAATCAGAATGTCTTGTGTAGTGTGAATTTATTTATTAAGATTTTTCAATTAATAATACTGCCCTAATTGGGCAAGATGTAATGAAGTAGGATTAAGAAAATTAATTTAAAGCTTGTTATCCCTAAAATATATCCTTTTTTCACTTTGCTGAGTGCTATTAACAGAAAACATGTAAGATCAGGTGAAGATTGGCCACTATATGGGAAATAACACATCTGACTGATCTTAAGAGACATGGTGCACATTTTACAATTGTGTGAAGATCACTGAAAATAAAGAGTTACCTATTTATATTCCATCGTTTCAGCTTCCTATTTCTTAAAGACTAAGTGGATGATTAAATTCTAATAACTAGTACCAGAAATAATATTAAAAACTGTATAAGAAAGTAACAGTCCTTTGTTTACCACTGAGAAGTATTGCAATAGAAATCCTAAGCACAACTGAAAAGCTTTTCACAGGAATACCTCTGAGCATAACTCCCTGATGAATCAAAGTAGAAAGCTATGTATCACACATTTACTTTAGAAGAATTTATATCTGCTAGTTCATTTTTCCCTCATGAAAAATCAAAGGAGATCTTTTCTTCTAAACAAGACTAGGAAAAATAAATTGTGTCCACACTGTGTCTTGTCTGCAGTTCTTTTTGATAACCACTTAAAATGTGGGTAGCATTTCTGTCACTGTCTGGTGAGCTTTCCAGTGGCATGAAAGGAACATATACTTGCATTCAGTGTACAAGCTAATTTGCAGTGAGCATTGGATACTTGATAAAAAGCTGATTGTGCAATGCAGTACATAATCTGGCCTTTTCTGCATTTCAGTTTTACATTCTGTACAAAATTTCTTAAGTGATTTAGCTTGTGAAAAAGAACGCAGATGTTTCACCACTGCATATTTTGCTGCACTTTCACTCTTGTTTTAATCTGCACCAATAAAGTAATGAGTCTTTGAGAGATGACCAAAATGGGCAACTGGGTCAAGTTTCTGGTTTTGGTGTCCTTATAGACTGACTTCATTGAACACAAAATTGTTGAGCTCCAAAGTAAGGTCAGAGAGAAAATCAATTTTTCACTTTGGGTATCTCCTAGAGAATTTCACTCCATGTCCCTCAATGGAGTGAAAGCCTTTGATTTTGCCTTCCTGGTGAGGGAGGTCATACAAAATTTCTGGGGATGGTGGCAAAATTAATGTACACATAAGGGATTTGTATCTTTGGAACACTCATGCTCCAAAGCTCAATGGATTATTTGAATGGACAGTTATAGACACTTCAGGAGAGAGGCAGAGCAGTCAGGGCGGAGGGGTAACACCACATGTAAAGGAGGGGTCAGACTGTACAGTGTTTACAGCTGGGAGTGACATGGTTGAGAACCTTTGGGTAAGGATTAAAGGAAAAGTAAATAAAGCAGATGTTATTGTGGGAGTTTAGGACAGATCAGTCAGCCAGGATGATGGCACCAGTGTATTATTCTAAATTGAATTGATGGAAATCTCCAGAGCAGTTACTCTTGGTCCTTACAGGTGACTTCAAATTCCCAGAGGTTAACTGAGTCTGTCATACAGCAGACACAAAGAGGTCCAGGAAACTCCTGAAGCACCTCAAAGAAAACACTTTGGTACAGGTACTAAAGGAGTGGAGTGGAGTGATCTCTTCTCTCTGATGTCTGGTGATAAGACACAAGGGAATGGTAAAGCGGATATAAGAAATACCTGGGGAAGGTAAGACTGAATATTAGAAAAAAGTTCTTCAATGAGAGGGTGGTCAAGCACTGGAACAAGCACCCAAGGGAAGTAGTCATGGCCCCAAGTCTGTTGGTGTTCAAGAAGGAGATGACTTGTCTTTACTTTGCCCTATAGGAGTTGGACTCAGTGATCCTCCTGGCTCTCTTTCAGGTCAGGGATTTCAGTTCTGCAGTTCTGTATCCTATATTTAACTGTCTTTTAAGTACTTTTCACTCAAACAGTAACTTACATAAACTTTGTGAGGGGGAGAAATGAGTCTATTCATCTTTGTGACAGTTGTAATTTTTTACACAATTTTGAGAATTTAGAAATTTAAAAAACAGCTCACATACAATCTGCACATCAATTAGAAGGAAAAAGAACCCAATATATATAACACAGCAAACACTGTCTAGAAGCAAATGAACTTCACAGCACGTGATAATTAGCTCCAAAGGTACCTTTGTATATAATGTGTTCTGGATAGGATGCCATAATGGAATGTGGAGGAGTAAACTAATGTCTTTATCATTCCAAAGCATCCGTGGGCAAGTCATACAATCCTTCTATTAAAGTTATCCATCTCCATAATGGGATTAAAAAAACTGTCTCTAACTCTCTGTCCATCTAGTCCATCTAAGACCAGATGCTAACTCATACTGGCAGTGTTACCAATTACAGAAATAGTCTGTGTGAGCAAATCCATACAAATGCAAGTATAGATTACTGCTTGATAGACTGCCTTTTCCATGTATCACTATCATCTATATATGCCTTAAGGACCAGCTTTAGCACACTTTCAATATTGTGGTCTTTGGCACTATAATATTCATATCTGTTATTTTTTGTTAGGTAGTTGCTGTATACATATTATTCATGTTCTGTTATTCATAGAAAACAGCAAAGACTAGTTTCTAATTTAATCCTCTGTGAGGAGTTATTGTACAGGCTAGCACAGATACTTGAATGTGACTTGCATCACTAGATTTTAGCGTCACAATCGTAGAGATGTATTTGACCTTCATTTTCTTTTTTTCTATAACAATAGGAATTTTCCAAGAATATTAGGTTATGCATGTGTACAGATATAATCTTAGAAATCACATATCTATGGGAAGAAATATAACCCTGAGTTAGAACAGTGACTGAGTGCCAGCAGTTTTTGATTAATGTCATTCCCTCAGGGCAGAACAGCACTAGTGCTTTTTGTCATTATTAGTTCATTAGGACCACGTAACTACATTGCTGATGCTTTCTCTGAGACTTCCACTTGCTTTCTTGTAACTACATTTACATTTTCAGTTGTGATAGAGGAATTGGGAAAGAATGTTATTACACAGAACATGCTTCTTTTCCTTTTTTTCTTCACTTAATGTCTGAAGGACACTTACTATGTACCCTTAGCACACGACAAGTTGATCCAAAAACCTGTGCAACCCCCAAGTCATCTCTGAGTCCATTTTCCCTTTAGTTTTTCATTGGATGTGCTCCTGCCTACTCTTAACCTATGAAGTCTAAATAAATTTATTAGCTGTATATATCCCATTATTAACAGTAGATCTGGTAGCAACCCAAACTGGAATAACAGACCCAAGTGACTTTTTCTTAAAATACTCTAAAAAATGTCTCATTTTAGCATCTTTGCTACCACTTATCACAGACTACAGATGTATTTTGATGTTTTTTTGTTACAGTGGGGAAACTGCAACACACGTATCAATCAACAAGGCCCATGGAAAAGAAATCTATATGGACTGATTCTTGATAGATGTTTCAGAGATGTTTATTTCTCCAGCTGCATGGCCGGGCTCTGCCGAGGAACTGCAGCAATCCCGGGACCTGAGGGTCCTTGCCCGCGCAGGGGAACACAAAACAACCAATGGGGAACGAGGCTGACCAGGGGCAGGGAAACCCCGTCCCTCTCCCAGGACCACATGGCAGGGGGAAGGGACCTGACATTTTTTTGTCCTTGATTTCTCCACTCTTATATTATACAGCACATTCAGCTTCATTAATGTTCTCTTCAAAAAAAGAAAGAAAATGTCTTCAAATTTATTAAGACCAGCAAAGCCTAATGCATAGATAAAAGAACTAAAATTTGGGAGACCAAGGTTCTCAGTTTTTCACTGACCTGCCAGGTTATGCAAGCTGAGATGATACCATTCTCTTTGGTTAAATGACAAAAATCCACTGTGTTTGCTGTTCAAATCCAACCTGAACTGTGTGGATAATCTTTCTCCTTGCAGACATGTAGGAGTATGTCTGTAGTCACTTGGGACAAGATCTGAAATCCACTGAAGTTATCCCTTCAAAGAAAGGGAAAACATCTCTTCTTACTGACTCATGGTTCTGAATCAGACCCATAGTTTAACTTGGTGTTTAACTTGCTAGCTCTTTCAAGATACAAGGAGTTTCCTGGAAATTAAAAAGTGATAAAGGGAAACTGATCATATAAGAGATTTCCTTCAACATTATCATAAGGAGATGTCATTTGCTGAAAGTATTTAAGTTAAAATATCGGTCACAGAGTAACCTTTAAGACATCTTGTCTCTCAATAAGTAAGAAAAATGAAAGGTCTCTAAGAATACTAGAACACTGAAAAACAGAGCCCATGAAATATTCTCATCTTTACAGAATCTTTTTCCCCCCTCAAATGTTGACTGAAAGTTTTCCTCCTTCCAAATAATTAGGGTTTGGTAATTCTTTTTACTTCAGTATGAGCAATATTTGCTAGGTGAGCAGCCAAACAGTAGAAGACCATGAGACCAAAGACAAGTCATTATGTACCCATTGACGGCATCTTTAGATTCCAAAGCCGTTAGCCATTTTCAGTCTGGAAATTTCTATCACCAACAATTTCACACAGACTATGACCTACTACTTTTACTGAAAAGGTCTGAAAATTTAACAGGAACAATCTGGTAAGCTACCTGAAAAGTCCTAGAAGTGTCACAGCACAGGAGTGCTTAAGGGAGATCCAGAATCTATTCCGATATTCTTCAGGATGCTCTTATTTTTCATCATAGAGTTCTAGATTGTGCTAGACTTAAGAAAATAACAAAGACAGTGTTTTGTCCCTAGTTTGGAAATATCCATGGGATACTTTCTGTTAATTTTTCATGCATATAATTGTCTGTTTCATTTTTAGATCCAATTCCTCTAACAGATGTGTTGGGTTGACTGTGGCATCTACTGCCAAGTGCCCACTGCTTTATCACTCCCTTCCTCAGCTGGGCAGCAGTGATAGAATATAACAAAAGGCTCATGGCTAGAGATAAGAACAGGGGGAGATCACTCACCCATTACTGACAGGGATAAAACAGATTCAACTTGCAGAAAAAATTAATTTACTTTATTGCCAATTAAATCAGAATGAGAATGAGAAATAAAAGCAAAATCTTAAAACACATTCCCCCATCCCTCCCCTTTTCTCAGGCTCTTGATCTTTTCTGCCTCCTGCCCACAGCAGCACAGGGGGAGAGGGAATGGGGGCTGTAGCCAGTGGGGGCTTCCCACAGGGTCACAGCCTCCTTCAGGCACTTCCACCTGCTCTGGTGTGGGGTGCTCCACAGGCTGCAGGTGGATCTCTGCTGCCCTGTGGTCCTCCATGGGCTCAGGGGCACAGCGGCCTCTCCACAGGCTGCACCGCGGGCTGCAGGGAAATATGAGCTCCAGCACCTGGAGAAACACCTCCACCTCCACCTTGGTGTCTGCAGGGCAGTTGCTCTCACACAGTTTCACTCATTTCTCCTGGCTGCTGTTTCACAGCCATTTTTTTCCCCTTCTTAACTCTGTTTTCCCAGAGGTGCTATTACCATTGCTCATGGGCTCAGCCTTGGCCAGCAGTGGGTTCAGCTTGGAGATACCTGGAATTGGCTCTATTGGACATGGGTGCAGCTTCTCACAGAACCACCCCATAGCCCCCACTACAAAAACCTTGCCACACAAACCAAGTACAACAGTTTTTCTAATTTTCATTGATATTCATGATAGATGATATCCATGAGTACAGTTCATGGAATTGAATTAGGCATCACAATAAACTGTCCAGTGTCATTTACACCATTTACACATACCACAGCTGTCAGTGGAGAAGAAATAGTATTTTATTAATTTTTCTGAAGAAATATAATTCACCATTTGTATCTCCCATTTTCAGAAGAATAAAACTTATTGCTTTTTTAATCTAATCTTTGAAAAGAACCTTCAGCTTCCCTTCTTAAATTCAAATATCCCTTGTTGAAATGATGGTTTTTTCTCCTCCAGGTCATGCACCATGGATCAGTGATTCCAATTCTAAATTTCGCCTTAAAGACAGTATTTAAAATTCATCTCTCATATTCAAACTTCATCTGAAGTATCTTACTGAGGCTGTTTTATGATAAGAAAGAGCAAAACTCTTAAGGATACTTCAAAAGTATTCCGAAGTGTAACCAAACAACCATAAGAAGACTAATTTTAGAACACACATTCCACTTACATGCAATTTAAATCCCTGCTACAAAGGGGTACAGCTATTTATTATTCTCTCTGCATGAACAATCCTCAAGTGTAAAAGGAGTTCCAAGACAGGTTAAATAAGAACTAAGTAAGTGATCCTAAGCCAATTAGGAATGCAGCAAGTAGAATCTTTCAACGTCAACAGAAATACATTTTAAATTTTTTATTTAAGATAAGGAAGTAAAGAACGCAGAATGAGTAACTTTGTAAAATGTTAAATAGTAAAATGGAGACAAAATTGACACGTCCTGTCAATGGGAACTGAAGCTGTGATTGAAAAAAATAACCATGCCAAGAAAAATCATTTCATAATTATAAAGAAGTGTTGAAACTTAATAGGCTCAAAACCAAGGAGATAAACATAAAAAGTGCTGATTAAAGCATTTAATAATAGTAGTCATAAATTATTAACTCAATAATTAGTTTAACCATTGTCTAGATGAAGAAAATTTTGTAACCAATGCTAACTTAAGCATTGTACCTAGCATTCACTACTTGATTTGATTTTGTGGGCTAATTTATAATATGTATTCACCTGAATTTAATTATGTTGTTTCCCTAGATATGTGGGGTAAGTGAAGATAGTAGTGAAGCAAAACTGGACCATCTCTATCTTGTTCACAGAAATTTGATTACAAATTGACAAATTAATATTTTAAGTGCTACAGTTCTAATTCTGTTGCTCAAAGAGAAGCATAATAACATTAATTTGTCAAAGGTGCATTAAAAAGTCAAACTAAGAAAATGGAAAAATATATTAATATAGTGTTATAGAAACTGATTGTAGTTGAAACAGGCCATTTTATGACTTGTTCTCAGTCTTTGTCTTTTTTTTTTTTTCTGTTGTATCTTGGGGGTTTTTAAGTCTATATATTTCAGATAGATTAAAACAGTTCACAAATTATTAGAAAGAAATGTGCTCAATGGCAATAATACATAAAATCTTTTTAATGCCAGCATTGTCTTTATATTGTTTCATTTAGATGCCTTTCCAACTCTAATACATTTATTGAAGTCTGACAGTCATTAGGTTTTCCCTGCTGTTTGGAGTTCTCCTTAGTTTGGAGTCAATAAATGCATTTAGAAAAGGGCATAACATATTTCAAGAAGGCATATTTTACCCATTCATCACCATTGTCAAGCTCTAGATCATCAAAAGACTCCCTAACTCCTCCACTTCCTAAAGAGGGCTCTCTTTCCCTGCTGATTCTGAATAGTTTATAGCCACTTGTTGCAGCATTCCAGAAGCACAAGTCATCCCACTATTTTTCCATGATTGCTTACACTGTAATTTTTGGGCTTCACAATGTTTTCCATTACATTTCAGTTGGGCTATCAGTCCTGTCACCTTTAGGGCAAGAAGACCTAATTCCTGTATGACTGTTCTCAGGTGCTTCTATGGTTTCTAACACTTAAACACCCATCCCTGCTGCACAAATTAGTACAGGTGCAATTCAAATCTGCTACAGTGTCGACTTGCACACCACCCCCTTGAATATTTTTGATCATCAAATAATTTGCTGACAAATGGGGTGCACCTGTCTTTAAGGGAGAAAAGGATCTTCACTCAGGAGTTAACAAGCCTCACTGAAGGAGTTTTAAACTACATTTGAAGGGAAAAGGGGATAAAAACAGGCTCACTAGAAATAAGCCTGGGAGCAGCATGCCTGATGATCAAAACCCACAAAATTCTACCAGGGATCAGTTTGACCAGTCTCAGAGTTAGATACCAATCTGTTACTCTCTTGATCTGCTTCCTGTTTCTTCCTTCATCATTCCCAGCAAGTGGAACGATAGAGAAGAATTTTACATGTGCTCCTGATCCCTTAACCAGTTAGTCACAAGATGCTGAATTCCCTTTTTGATTGCCCTTAGATTTCTTATGGCAATTTCTTCACTGCCTGCCTGAAAAAGTATTGATGGTTAAGAATTTGAGGGCTGTACCAGAGTAGAAAGTTTCCTCCTAATGTCTTTAACACAGCTCCGAGGAGCAATAGACTTTCTCTAAGGAGTGGATCCAGTGTACATATTGGGCTTTTTGTTCCTCTCACAAGAAAGTCTCTTATGACAATGACACATCTTTTTTTCTTTTTCTGTATGGAAGCAGTCTTGACACAAGGAGTAGGCTGACTCAACCTCAGCGACATGTCCAACCTAGATGAACCACCCTTCTCGTCACTGTTCAGCTGCACTTGCAGAGCCTTGTACCTGTTATGCCAGGGCACCTGGGAAAGGTGGGGTAGTAATGGAGGGGATGCTCCGCTATGCAGGGCAGGAAGTTGTCACCATTTCCCCCCTATCCCTTAAGCCATGGTGTTCTGCAGATTAAAGATAGGATAGGATAGGACAGGACAGGACAGGATAGGATAGGATAGGATAGGATAGGATAGGATAGGATAGGATAGGATAGGATAGGATAGGATAGGGAATCCCCTGTATCATGCATCCTCCCAGGTCTGTCCCTGGGAAGGTAGGGGGTTTCTCAAGTAGTCTATCTCTCACTCAGACTCTCCAATGCTGCTCAATCTACTCACTGCCTCCCACAGTTCTGTCACTAAGTGAAGGTGTTCCTCTACCTGGGCACACCTCCCACATGTGTGCTCACTGCTGCTGTCGAGTATTCTTGCATAGGTCACATCTTGCAGCTGACACCTTGGCAGGCAAATGCGCAAGATGAGATACACATAGGCAAGACTGTGATGACATAATAAGGAAACAAACCTTGGTGGTTCTAGGATGCATAGAGAAAGACTGCAAAATAAATGTAGATTATAAGACCAAGAAGGTCCTATTGTCTTTTTAATGTCTTTTTATCTCTCCTTCTATCTCCTCCTTTTTTTTAATAAAAAAAAGTCTTTACTAAAAAGAGTTTATAGTGATGAGGCTCTTGGCACAGTTAATACCTGTAACATCAAGATAAAAGTCAGGTTAGGGCCAGGAGTGAATGTCAAAGGATAAAGTTCCATGAGGTAGGTGACCTGATTTAAAGGCTTGCTGTTGCCAAAAGAAGAGATTCCACATGCTTTGCCATGTGCAGACATAAACACCTATAAACCAGCGTTGTTAGTCCCATGCTCTCAGTCTTTTCTGCTGGCTCTGGCATTTGTCTGTCCCTGTGCTGAGCCAGTCCAGCTTGCTAAATAGGTGAAAAACAAATCCATGAACAGTTACAAGAAGAAGTGATTTTTTTTTTCAACAGTAGTTCACAAGACTATTATTTTAATGAATCACACCCAGAGAAATCAATTTTCAAGTAAAAGAGCTGTACAGGTAAACCCTGTTATCATCAGGGTTCCCTCACTAGCCCAAATCACTCACTTTTCAGAGGTCTGCCTCCAGGTTTTGTGTAAAAAGTATCTATAAAAACAACCTGCCTTGCAAAACATGACAGTGGTAGAAATTTAAGAGCTCAGACTGGAGAGACAGAGAGTTGCTGTGCCACATGCAGCATTATATGCCCAAAGATGACACAACGAAAAGCAGCAGCCAGAATTGAACTTGGGCAGATTCAACTCAGATATAAGTGTCTTTTAAGGAAGTGTTTCAGAACCAGAATAAAACTCTTGCAAAAGGAAAACAGGTTCTCCCTCTCCTGGTGTTTGCAAATTGTGACTCAGAAACTTCACAGAATATGTGTGTTACTAAAACACAAGGATTTTATGTCCACACAAGGATTTTGCTAGGCCATCTACTAAAAAAATAGTGTAAACTTAAAAATGGGGGGGCGGGGGGGTTGCCTCACAGTCAAGACATATGTGTTTAACTTGGGGTGCCAAGTGCAGGGACACACTACTTCCTGATATTGCTGCTTAACTGATTATTACTTCTTACGGAAGACAAGAATACTCTAAAAAATTAGCTAAGGAGGACAAAGCTGCATTTCGCTACGATTGCATTCAGATTCTCCTGCTCTGACACTCATCACAGTGGGGGAAAAAAAAAAGTAAAGAAACTTCCCCACGTTAACAAAAGGTACGTCCTTGAAGCAGCTGGTATTCCTCCACTGGCAATGCAGAATACTTGTGAAAAACGTTTTTATATTTTTATTTGTGAGGTTTCCGGCTACAGCCCCACTCGCTGCCGAACAGTCCGCGCCGTGGCACTGCCGCTGACCCTCGGTGGTTATAGGGCAGGGCGGGGGCGGTGCCGGGGTTTTGCCAGGGCCGGGGCGGTGCGGAGGCGGTGCCGGGGCCGAGGCGGTGGCGGTGGCGGTGCCCGGGCGGTGCGGGGGTGGTGCCGGGGCCGAGGCGGTGCCGGGGCGGTGCGAGGGCGGTGCCGGGGCCGAGGCGGTG
>NW_024582075.1:1369707-1523217 GCF_017639235.1 Corvus kubaryi
GGGCGGTGCCGGGGCCGAGGCGGTGCCGGTGCCCGGGCGGTGCGGGGCGGAGCCGGCGGCGGAAGCGGCGGGGCCGGCGTTGCCGGGCGGAAGCGGCGGCGGTTGGCGTTTAAAGGCTCCGCGGCGGCAAAAGGGCGGCGAGTGGCGGCAGCGCGGGAGGAGCGGCCTGAGGGCTCCTGGTTCCCTCCGCTCCGCTTCGGGAGCGGCCGCGCTTCTTGGCCCTGGCAGCGCCCGGGCGGAGCGGGGAGATGGTGTCCAGCGCCGCCGATCGGCTGCTGATCGTCGTCTCTGTGCTGGAAGGTAACGGGGGGGGGGGGGGGGGGCGCGCGGCCTCCCGGCTGCAGCGCGTCCCCTCTATGCTGAGAGGAAGATGAGGGGTGGTCGCTGCCTCCAAGGTGTTTTCTCTGGTGGCCTGAGCGGGCTAAGCCGAGCAGCGTTGAGTAAACCAATTTTATTGACAAAGCTTTGGGCGTACGTATTTTAAGGCTGGGGTTGGCTACCCCCGGTTAGGTCTTGGAGGTATTTACAAAATGTTTTATTTTAAATGAATGAGAAAAGTAACCATCATTTCCTGAGGGTTTGGGGGGTTTTTTAAGTGGTGTTCTGGTGTTTCTGTCCCTTCTTAGCAATCTGTTGTAAGCTGGTTTTGGTCGTGTTGTGTCGAACGTATAGCTAGTTGTTCTTCATCTTGTATTTGTACAGACTTTAGTTGCTGTCGTCTAATTAGTGTGTGAGTTGTTTATTGGGGTGTCTTTTTCTATTTTTGGGCTGTTTTGGAGATTAGTGGGGTTTTGGGTTGTTTTGGCTGAATGCTTTCTCTTTGTCAAGTAAATCCTATTATCTCTATTTATGTATCCTATTATGTCCATTTATGTAGTTTGCCAGAGGAGCTTACAAATAAGATCCTGTCGTCTGACATGCCTGTAGTATCATCTCCCCACGCTATGATATAAGTAAATTTTCACTTCTTCATGTCATTTCAAACCAGAATATTGGATGATCCTGAACCCAGGACCAATCATATACAGTTTTAGGCACTCTCCTAATCTGGTAATAATTTTTCTTTTCATCAAGTGGCAGGAAAAACACGTTTCACTACTTTTATAAGATTGTGTTTTTCTGTTTTGGTGTTGGACAGTCATAACATCTTCATTTGAAGTAAAACATTCACTTTCTTTCTCTCACCTGCTCCCTTACTTATTGCCAGTCACAGATTTCTCAAATCATTCTAATTGCTTGCTACTTTTTCTTTTTTCTTTGTTACTTGATTTCTTGTTTCTTCACAAGTAGTCTGTTTCGTTTTAAGTTCTGTCATATTTCTGCATAGGGCAAACACTTTTTCTTTAAAGAACAGAGCAGGGAAGATGATACGGGAAATTAATTTTGCTTGATTGGCTTATGGCATAAATCTGAGCACCTGCTTCTTTTTTAGTGATGGCCGTGCAATGCCACTCTTTTACAGGGCGCTATTTTCCAAAACGACCCAAGCACATGCTTATAGTTGAAGCCAAGTTAGATGGTGAACAGCTGGCTACTGATCCTGTAGAGCATACTGATCAGCCTGAATTTGCTACAGAATTGGCTTGGGAGCTTGGTAGGAAAGCGCTTCATCAGCACAGGTAATGTTAAAAAGTCAACTCTTATCTGCAGATAAACTTCAATTTTCTTGTCTTTACAGTTAGTGAAATACAGGGGTTTTGTTACTGTCATCTGAATTGGTTTTTTGAACTTTCTTTTACTTTTATCTACCATAATGTTGTTAAAAAATGTACTGAGGTAATGTACAAAAAAAGGTAGTGTGTGGCAAGAGAAGCGATGCTTAAAAATTCTAAAAGGTAAACACCCACAGGTGCTTAGAACAAATTAATAACACTGTAATTCAAACATTGGAGTCAAGCTTCCTTATGTGTACTGTGACACAAAATTAACTTAATTTCAAACCTGACAAGCCTATGTAAATAGTTTTTGAAAATGTCAAGGAAATAAGGTTAGAAATTGAACCTTTCCATAACCGTTATTTGGTTTCACAAGTTTTACGACTTACAGGTTGTAATATTATGACAAACAAAGACGTTTAAAAGGCTGTATCATCTTTGTTTGACAGAGAAAGATGCCTGCATGTGCCACGTGCTGCACATCTTATCTGTGCCTTGAAGTAGTTAGGTGCTTTACCCAAAAATCTTCTCCACAAGTCCTGTTTTTAAGATGCCCTTACAAGTGTAATTCAAATTTCTTGTGAGGTGCTGTGCTTATTTCTTTTATGTGGATGAGGTATTTATTTGTCACTAATGTCTTTTTAATAGAACTTGAGACTATGAGGCTCCAATGCACTCCTCTTTAATTTTAGAAAATTAAACCACTTGTTCATTCTCTCACTCACTGATGAGTTTTTGTATGTTCAATATAAATTCAATTTCCGACACAATGAAACTAGTTATATAACAAGCTTTGTATCATTGGCTTGCTGGAAAGTTATGAAATATCTTTGAGAACTAATGGCACAGATACATTTTATATTTAGTATTTCAACTAACTTGCTTTTTCAGGCTGCAGCGCACACCTATCAAGCTCCAGTGTTTTGCATTGGATCCTGTATCTTCAGCTAAAGAGAATATAGGCTACATTGTACTGGATTTAAGGGCTGCACAGGACAAGAAACAGGTATGTTATGGGGCATAAAGATTTAAAATTTATGCTTTGGCAGCAATGCTATTACAGGCAATATAATTTGAATTAAAGCACAGACTAAACTTTTGAGTTTTGTTTTGGAGTATGACTGATTGATCATGTATGGGGGATTTTATTGGTTTTTCTTTTCTTTGGAGGAGAGATATCTTGAGTCTGAGAACATGTGCAAATGCAAAAATTGTTGTACTAATCTTGCTTATTTCTGAATTGGATAATTGGAGTACTAGCAGCCAATTAATCTACACCCTTTCATTATTTAATCAACTGGAAAAATTTATCTAAGCAATAAATATGGACCAATTGAATCTCCATCATCAAATCAAGTCTTAAGTTGTTTTTTAATACAGCATGGAGTAAGCACAATACAATTTTTTATATAAATTTAATTAGCCCATACTCTTATATCAAGCTTGATCAAAATATAACTTTGATATGGGTCATCCGAGGAGCGTGGTGTCTTATTTTGACATCGCTCTTCTTGAGAATTTTCAGTGCCTATGATTTACTATGCACAGTTGAAGACTTAAAGGTTTTCTAAGATCTATGGTATATTTCTCTTTCTAACTTTTTTGCTGTACAAGTCAGCGGAAAAAAATTGGAATATTCAGCTAGTTGTCCAGTAACCATCCTACAGATTTTTTAGTACAATAGTGTACTACACAGACCAAACTTTTAGAAATAAAAACCAAAGTGTATTTCTGTAGATGATGAAGTAGAAGTGCTAGATTAAGACTGAGTTTTCTTTAATACTATCTTTTTTCTGTGGTTTTTAAACACTCTTGGGTCTTATTTTTGTATTTTACTATGTAGACACCTAAATGGTATCCTTTGCTTGGTAACAAGTACCCTAAATTTAAGCCTGAAATACAACTTGGTGTTGCATTGGAGACAGATTCAAAAGCACTGGTCCATGATTTTAAAGCAAAAGAGGCACCCTCTAGAGAAGGGAAGGGTAAGTGACATAATACCACTCACTTTGAATTAAAAATCTTCCTGAGCCAGATGACATATCACTTGTTTCAACTGTGTTGTTTTAAGTGTCAAGAGAATTTTAATTTCACATCTGTTCCGATGCAAATCCTTTACAGCTGATTAATGTTCCTTTTGGCAGTAAATTTTTCAAGGAGTCTTTACTGTGGTAGTTGTGTGACTTCTAGGGGGACAAGTTACAAACCAGCTGATGTTTAAAATGAGAATCAGGGTCCCATAGTTAACTTTCTTGGGCATTTTACTCATATTTATGGGCTTTAGAAAGTTATGAAAGAAATAGGAAAGGAGCTTCTTTACAGAGTGTAAGAAGTACTTTGGGGGTGGAACTGTAAGGTAGTAAAATGTCTAATTTATTGGGTAGGCTTGCTTCTTTTTTGGTGGCTTTTTTTTTGGTGGGTTCTTTTTCTAATCTTTCAGTACTTAAATCATGTTCTTTTGTTAAGGGTCTTTTTTTGTGGTAACATCTGCTTACTGTTGGGACTCATTCCAATTCTGGATTCTCTTGTTCATTTCTCTCAGAAGAAATTAGTGAAATGTGCCAAAAATCTATTGGAAATCAAATGGTAGCACGAGTAGGTGTCTTTGTGTGCTGTGCCTTTAAGTCACTTTTTCATCTGCATATTTTTGTTGGTTTTTTTTTTAATGCAAGTTAGTAGTTTTTAAAAAAACAAAAACAAGGTCTTAGAAACTTGATTTAAAGAGCCTTTAAACAAAACCATAATTCCATCTTGCCCTGATCCCCCACCCAAATGCCTGTATACTTAACTTTTGAAAAATGAGCCTTTTGGTAAAACTAGTGCATTTTCTCCTGCATACTTCACAATACTTCTGCTTATGATCTGTGGCTGTGATTTTGTAAAAACAGAGTGGTCAGTAGCAGTAAGTGTTTTACAAGCTTCTGGCCCAGAATTCACTGACTTGGCTGCCTTTCAAAACTGCTTAAGACAGTATTTAAGTTTCCATGTAAGTGCAGAGCTTACTCCATTCTTTCAGGTTTACAACAAAACACAGGGAACTTTCCATATTGTAAAATTTGTAGAGGAGGCAAGGAACAACTGTAAATGATTCCTTAGTCTGCACTTCCCGTGTGATCTTTATGCCTGTGAGTTCTCCTATCCCTCATGACACTGGCAAAAAATAAAGGAAGAACCTTCTGCCTTCACTCAGCACTGTTTTTCACTTGATGTTTTCTGTGGAATAATTGCTACAGACAAGTTTGCCAGCTTTTGCCTTTCATGTCAAAATTAGTCAATATCGTATTTATGTAATGGAGAAAAACAAACAAACTTGTGGGTTTTCGCAGTTGTAAAGTTAATGTTCCAGGCATTTGGTATGAGAAAGCTGGATTACCCAGTTCTAGTCTAGTCCAGTAATTTTCCATTTAGTATTCATATACCTTTTTTTTCTTTACTGACTTAAGTTGTGTAAAGCTTCCAGTATTTGAAATGGAGCTTTTTTGTTCACAAAATGCTGTGTCATTATTTCTATTTGGTGTAACCTGAGGGCTTTGAAATGTGTTGAATTACTGGCACTATAGAACAGAAACTAGCAAACCAGAATACAGAATATGTTTTAGGCATTGAAGACTTCAGATGAAAAGACTTTGAATGAAACATTATAAAGATCTGTGGAATGGCATATCATACTTGTTGAAACAGGTTGCAATATGCAGTTACTGCCTTGCATTTTCTTTAATGAACAAAGTAAAGAAAGAGTATGGTAGACTCTAGCATAATGAAATAAACTTCCAGTCACTGTAATGTTACTCACAAATAAAAAGAGGAACTAGGATTCTGTCTAGCATGGTGTTCAATATAACATCTGTGAATAGAAGTTAATTTCCAAATTTTTTGTAGCTATACTGAAGTATACGTATTTTTGAGTTTTGCAATAGTTTGGTACCAGGCATTGAGATCTTTATTTGTAATTTTTCTTTCCACATGTAATGTCCATGTGTAATGCTTAAAAATAAAATTGCAATTATGTATCAGATTGCTGCAGCAATTATAAAGACTTATGTTTATTAAATTGAGCTTATTATAATTATTTATGTTTATTTCTTCTCTCTTAGTACTCACCCTTTTTCCCGGACTAGACCCTAAAAGTATTGTGCCAGTCTTGAATGAAGAAGAGGGCTATCATCAAATTGGACCACCAGAGTATTGCAGAGAACACTTTGTCTTGTCTGTAACCATTGCATTTGCCACACAGTTGGAGCAGGTCTGTTTCCCTGCTATGTGTGGTTCTTAAGAAGTATTATCCCACATTAGTATTTTCACCCTCCCATTCTTCATTTCTAATTAGGATTTTTTTATTGTTTTCTAAGTTTATTTCAAGAAATAACCCTGTCCTATAGTGAATTTATATTCATTTTAAAACTTTATGAAGTCCTTAACATATCAGACTGCAGATGAAATATAATTCTTTTGAAGTGCTAAAGCTGTATTTACTTTAAATTATGCATTCTTATGGAATGCATACTTTTCTACTGCAATATAGTGAAAAAAGTGTGTGTATGGATAATACCAGTCTTCAGTGTGGTGCCCATGCACTGAAGTTCAAACAAGGTGAAATACTTTTCAAGTATGTAAGACAGAGTTCATATATTGCCTGAGGGAAGGACTTAGAGCTGGGATGAAGTGCCATGCTAATGATTGTTTCAGCTTTAGACCTCAGCTGCTGTGTTCATGCTGTACTGACAGTATGCTCTTAATTGGTCTAGAACTCAAGGTATATGAAACTCTCCTCAGTCTTGTCATCTTTATTTTTTTCAGGCAAAATAATTTTCCATGTCAGAATTATAGGGCCTTGAGATGTAAATTTGTGATCATTCTGGGGTGGCTTGTGCCTCTCTAGGCGTTGAACTCATAGCTGCAGTTGGCTACAGGATGGAGTAGCTGTCTGTTTCAGTCTTTTATTCAATCACATAAATTATAAAACAGTATCTAATCTGAATTATTTCTATTGGAAATATTTTATGAAGGACTGCTTATTTCTGAGTATTTGTGCAGTGCTTGATGTTATTAAATAATGTGAGTTACAGCCCCTGGAGTTGATGAATCTTAAAGGTAATTCAGAATATTTTGCAAGTTGTTGTTATGCTTGTAAATTAAAGCTTGCTTTTTTTTTTTACTTTAGAAAAGTAAAACATTTTTGATTTGAGTATTAATATAAAAGTTGTTTGTGGAGTGCAAGCTAGGATTTAGGTCAGCTGGTCACTTTAAACTCTAACTTCCAAGCTAATGCTTCAGAACTACTTTTATCTCTACATAAAAGAAAGAGATACATTATTGTCTTCTCCATCTCTTTCAGTTAATTCCTAGTACTATGAAGCTCCCTGATCTACAACCTGAGTTTTTTTTCTACTACTCATTACTGGGAAATGATGTCACAAATGAACCTTTCACTGATTTAATTAATCCAAACTTCGAGCCAGAAAGAGCTTCAGTTCGAATACGTAGCACAGTAGAAGTTCTTCATGTTTATCTTTGTGCGCAGTCAAAATTGCAGGTAAGCTGTTTCATTTCAAATGTGAATGAAAATAATGAAAATTAAAGAAATACAATACATCACAGGCTGTATCTGGGATGCATTTCTGTTTCCAAAGCTAAGATCGTATTACAGTATTTTGGCTCAAATATAAGTTGTCTTGCTGATATGAGGGAAACCTTAGCAGCAAGTTTCCTAGCCCCGGTGGAGTGCTGTCTTTTTAATTAGTTGCTATTACAACGAGCTGGTTTACATGTCATGATAAAAGGTGTTGCTGAAATATGATCTTCCCAAAGAGTTTGGTATATTCTCAAGAGCTCTGTGCTTTGGGGCCTGCACTGCAATTAGACCATCTGCAACCCAGAGTCCTGCTTTGTGCTACCTATGGTAATCCCATGCCAGCTGCTCAGGTCACTCTTGCCTAAATTCTAAAATCACTGTCCTCAGCACTCTTCGTGAGTAATAAGGGAGGTCCATCTTTTCTCCATGCTCTGTAGCCAAACACTTTCTAAATACACTACGGACATATTTGGGCTGTTACGGGATATTGCTTATCTTTAGCTTGCCTTTAAATGAGGGACATGGTTTAGTGGTGGGTTGGCAGTGTTAGGTTAACAGCTGGACTCACCAATCTTAAGGGTCTTTTCCAACCCAAATTAATCTATGATTCTAAATATCAGGTAGTACTTAGTGTTTATGGCAATCTGTGCATGGTTCAAACTAATTACAAACAAGAGGCTATTTCATTAAATGATGGTGGTATAGGGTTTCTGATGATGTAGCTGGTAAATAAGACAGTGTTAATTATACAAAGTAAGTTGTGGATCTGGACCTTTTAAAAGTTATTTTTCTTTAAGTTTATACAGACCGTTCTAGGGTTTTTATCCAGGGTGGTTTAAGAATGTTTTTGTTTAAATCTTGTAATGTTTCAGGGTTGGTTTTTTTTTTTTTTTTGCCTCAACTTTAAGTCTTTTTGGAGAAACATAGGCACTGGTGTTTGGAATTTAATCTTACTCTACAGTCTTAAAGTATTTAATATAGCATATGTGATACATATGTACATATATGGGGAATTATGCATGTTTGCATCATGTGTAAAGAACAACTTTTTGAACAGAAGTTCTTGTGCAGTCAGATCCACATTTTGATTTGCAGTTTTCTTTCTTTTGACTTCTCACTCAGCTCCTTAAAATTTAGGATACAGGATCAGAGCACTGTGTTCTGATTCTTAATTTTAATGTATTTTTCCAGAAATGAAGACTTCAGTTGTAAAAGGTGCTAGTTGCCAGAGTTGGCTGTGTATATATACGTATTGTATGACTTTATTTGTGTGTATGTATGAGTATATACACGCACAGGTATGTATACTGGCAGCTGACACCTTTTAGCATGACAGTTTTCCTTAAGTGCAATAAATGTTAAGGATGGGAATACAGTGTTCTGATCTGCTAAATCAAAACTGAAGTCTCTTGGCAAAAAGCAAATTCATACGTAAGTTTCGAAGAGTGACTTTGAGGAAAACAGATTACCTTAGTAATCTATATAGTAGTCCTATTTTAGAGTGTTGCTTTTTTTAAGATCCATCTTTTACTTGTATGTGTAAACATTAAGCTGTGTAAGGAGTAAACAGTTGAGTCAAGTTTTCAAATAACGATGTTTACCAGGAATTAAAACCACGCTTACTTAATTCCAAAAATCCTTGCTACTTAAGTGGTGTCTAATATCTGCACAAAGCCTTCAAGTACCTTTTTCCTTACTTTGCAGTCATGCATTTTATATGCCTATACATTAAGGGCAAGAATCTGTGCTGTGTTTAGAAGCCACAGAGTACTGAATTTATCCTACAGAAGGAATGATAGAACAGGTTCTCAGAAGGGCAGTCAGTGATTTGCTGCTGTCCTGTCGGTGAGCAAATCCTACCTGCTCAAAACTGCCATTTCTTAGCTGTTCTTATTCTCAGTATGCAGGGGCTAGGTTAGGGATGAGAACTTGTTGTATTTATGGTACCTTTAGTGGAGAGTGCACAGATGGTATCACACATACCAGTTACTTTCTAGCACCTTTGTGTGTGTACAGATCCATCTTTGCTGTGGGGACCATTCTCTTGGAAGCACTGAAGTACCCCTGTCTGGACTACTGAAGAAAGGAAATGTGGAGATTGATCAACACCCTGTGGCAGTAGAAGGACCATTTGTCCTTGTTGCGCCAAATAGAGCTAAACAGAAACTGCCACAACTGCCAATGGATCTGGTTCCTGCTGTTGGGGTATCTGTAATTCTTCAAAGGGAGAGCTTGACTACCCAGGTATGTCTTACCCATTCATTGTTGGTTTAGACAGTGTTGCACAATTCCACGTTAAACAATTATTGGTATTTCTAAAGAATATTTGACTACTTTTTATGTTAAAAAAAAAGTGAAAGAATTAATTGCTTTATATAAATAATCCTTTCGTTGGCATTTTTCTATGTCTGAAAAATAATCTCATATTATGAAAATGTCATAGGCAGAATTTTTCAGTGCTAGCCATGATCAATAAGAAAACTATATAATTTCATTCAGCCTTTGATTCCCTTAAATGCTGCGACTGAACCCAAACAGCCACAGGAGAAAGTTCTTTCACCTGTTAGTGGAAAAACAGAGAGCCTGCAGCAGAGATCCCAAACTGTGCCACCTCAAGCTGACCAGTGTTCTTCAAAAGAAGATGTAGCAACAGAAAGTGAAGTGGAAAGTCTTAAGTTTGAAAAAGGCACAAAACCACAGAAAAGGGGTATGTGGTATATAACATTTTGCCCAGTTGCCAAGTGTGGTCTTGGATCATGTACTATTCCTTTATAATATATTCATGAGGTAGAAAGAAACTGACTTCCTCAATGAGATGAAATGGTCTAATGTTAACATTTATTAAATACAATAGCAGGGGTAATGTGGGATTTTAAAATTTTCTGAGGAATTTACTATGTGGATAATAATTTGTGAAGACAGATGTTCCTGTTGTACAGATTCCTGGACAAAACCAATCAACTGAGTTTTTGTTTGTTTTTATGTAATCATTTAGTTTGGATTTGGTAGCCTGAGCCATTGGAAGAGTTGTTTCTAAGTTGAGACCTGGGTCATGGAAAAGTGCAAGAGGAACAGAGAGAGATAAGAAATACTATAATAATAGAATAAATCTCAAAAAAATGTTGTTTGTCTGGACATTACTGAACATGAATCTTCTTAAGAGATGGTTTGTGAATAAAGCAGACTTATTTTTCTTATGATATTTATATTGCTGGTCTTTTGAGATTTGTCCTGAAGACACCCAGTTCTGTAGAGGAAATTCTGTGCCGTAGAATAGGCTCTCAGGATTTGTCCAAATTTTCTTTTAATCCTAACTGATCTTATCTAAGTGAGGATTAAGTCCTTTATATGGAATGTAGCAAGAAAGTGTTGTGAACCCAGCGGCTGGTTTGAATCTCTGGTTAGGAAATCCAGGATTGTGCTTTTTTTATTAATAGTAATAGTAATTTTATAGTTCTGTTCTGCTAAGATGTAAAACATGCCATTTCACATTTGTCCTTCAGGTCTGGTGGCTGGCTGCCCTCAAGAGGTTAACAAACAGTGTCTTGAAGAGCTTCCAGCTTTGAAATTGCAGAGCAGAGCGAAGTCACCTCAGTTAGATGTGCAAAATCCCAGTAAGGCAAAATTTATCGATTTTAGTACATTAAATGAAATTTGACTATAGTCAAGTAGCAATTCAAATGAATTTTAACAGTAAGCTGTATGTACTTTTTGTTTTGCGATGACCTTAAAATTCCAGATGCTTCTTTGCACCAAGCAATCTACTGACATCTTACCTGCATCACTTAAAATTGTTTCATCCCTATGTTGTGTTAACTAGCTGATGTTGAATTATTACAGCATTCTTCTTTCTTGTAATGTTACTATTAATGCAAACAAAACACTTATGAAAAGGAGGAAAATAATAAAAGTCAATGCTAGTAATGATGCATTTCTTTAAAAATGACAAAAGTGGAAACACTTTAAATAATTATGAAGAAAGTATCAGAACAAGTAGGATTTATAAAAGGCAGTTGAGTTCTTACCTGACACTTTCAATCCCTCTTTTTGGAGGGGCTTGGTAGCCCAAATAGCCCTTGAAGACTTACACAAAATGTCTTGCTCACCTTTCAAGAACACCTTTTGGAGACCTGCCCGTGGGACTTGTCGTTTGATGCATTGCACTTTGAAGGCAGTATTGGGTCTCATTGTAAGGATATGAGAAGCCTGGATGTAATTGGACAGGCACTCAGTGATGCTTCTGCTCCCTAAATTATAAAATGGATGTCACAGTGGATGGGTTCTGTGACAGAAGCAGATGTGCTTTGCACATTTTAGTTTGCTACAATAGCTAAGCCTGGGTTTGAGGCTAATAGCTGATGCTGCCTTACATGAGCGCTGTAATTGACCTGTTAACCTGTCTTTGTAATTCTCCTAAAGAAGTTAGTTAATTAAAAAAGCCCCTAAATTGCTAAAAATGTTTTTTTTTTCTTATGCATGCCCTCAAGTTGGCTATGAACAATTAATATAAACTGAAGTCTTAGAGCATCTTTCTGAAGAATTCAATGTCTTTGATCTTAGGGTAAACTTTTTTCAGTGAGTTAATAGCTTCAAAGAATAATAAAGAGAGGAAAAAAATTACAATCCTTTAAGAAAATTTAAAGTATATTGGGTTTTTGGTGTTTCTTCTTCAGAAGCAGTAACTTACAGAAGGAGTGGTTATTTTTCACAGTATTCATTTATTTTACAAGGAATTGAAATCTCTTAGGGAAGCAACCTCTCTACATGCATTTAAAGTGTGACACTAATCTTTGATATATTTTGTTATTTTGGGCAGAACAAGTTATAAAAAATGCACATGAATTGTCTTTCATGTTTTCAGCTGATAGTGGTCCAGTAGCGATATCTCAGCCCAACCCTGCGGGTGTGTCCAGTTCTTCTGAGCCTGTGTCAGCGCAGAAAATTGTCATTCCAGCAGCCTCTCACCATTTTTGCTTTTCAATAGACTTAAGAAGTATACGTGGTCTGGAAGTTGGTTTTCCAATAAATTGCATTTTAAGGTACAATTTGTTTTTGTTATTCTTGGTAAATACAAAGCCTTCATAATCTGAGTGATTGCTGGCAGTATGCTTCTATGCTTCTTCATGCCTTTTACATAGCTGATTTTCAGTAGCAGAATACTTTAGAATGTTCATCTGGCTCATCATCTTTAATGCTCAGTTTAGTGATATGTAAAACTTTACCTTTTACTGTAATTTGTATTAAATGTCACTTGGATGTCTGAGCTTGGACGACAAGAAACATCAGTCTTTAATGGAAGAGGAGAACTACTTTTCATGTTACTTTCTGGCTGCATTTCCAGCTGATCAATTAAGTGATTTTTTGTTCGGTTTTGTGCAGGTTGTGTTTTTTTGTTTGTTTTGTTTTTTGTGGGGGTTTTTTTGTTTGGTTGTTTGTTTTTGTTTTTGGTTTGGTTTTTTTTTGGTAGTTTTCCATGTTCTACCAAGAACTCTTTTTAGTGTTATAGTAAGAGACAGATCACTGGTTTGTGCATGAATCCAAAGCAGAACATTCTAGTTTTCATGAAGAATCAGTATAGTAAATGCATTATCTTCTGAGAGACTTGTAGATACAGAGATGATTTTGGTGGCTTAAAAAAGAAATTCTGCTTATGGTATATTAGTTATTGGTGGTGATTGATTAGTTATTGAATTCAGTGATTAACAACACGTTTTACAATTTGTGTTGTTTCCATTAGGGCACTTTTGGTGTTTGTGATGAAGTATCTTTGAATGGTGATTCAGTTTGAAAGAATTGAATATTTCTGGCTAGCGAGGTGCCTCTGCATTTGCTCTGCCTTTTTTCTGTCTGAGTTTGATTCATACAGTTTTAACTGGTCACTGGGAAGTCTAATTGTGGTGATGATTTTTGGGGGTTTAGATTTTGTCTGAGCTAGGTTGAAAAGGTGTGGATGAGATGTAGGGGTAGAATATTTATATATATATATATATATTATAATACAGAGTGTATCATTAATGTCTTTCTGTATAGGCTACATTACTAAATAGTATGTAGAAAGCAACATAAAATGGTTGGAATTTTGTCACATAGAATCTTTCATATAACATTTCAATAATTAATTTGTTTCAGAACAGTAACAATACATTGGTTTTGTTGTTTCATGCACTTGAATTTTTGTAGTCAGTGATGAACATGGCAGGAAAGTGGAGAAACATCTAGATACATAAATGTTAAGAAAGGTTGCAGGGTAAAACACTGCATATTCACTGTAGATTGGAAGCATTATTTTACTCCAGTCTAAACAAGCTCTTTCAGCAACTCTCCACAAAAGGTGAAGTATGCAATTTTTATATATAGTGGCATCATTTGATGCAGCTTTTATTTTATTAGGAACTTAGCTGACAGCTGGCGTCACCAGTTTGAACAAAATGAAGTTTAAGAGATTTGAGCCGTCCCTTTTTTTACAGTTTATCATACACTGAAATGTGCCAGTAGAGTAGTTTCAGGCCACATTTTAAGTTATATTGGTAAAATGATTTGACTTTCCTTTTAGTCAGTTAAACTGTGGAGATTAAAAGCTAATGAAATTTTCAAATGGTTCTGACATTGTGTATATGAATACTTAGTTATCAGTTGTTGCATGGTAGTCTAGTCTTAACTGTAAGTATAGTTACAAATTTTCTCAAGTGACAATCTATGTGTGAATATAAATTTTTCTTCTATTTCTCTGCTCACTTCATGTAATAATTGCAGAGTTTTAGTAAAATATGAATTCATCTGGTTGTGAACATACAGGTTCTTAAAGCTCTTTGTTGAAACAACAGCCAATATTAAGAAGCTGGATTAGTCCTGAAGTAAATGAAAACATGAATACTTGAGCACTAAATTCTAATGTTGTATGTACTAGTATAAATTTTGCACATGTGGATATAAGTCATTCTTTAGTACATGATGTCTAAACTGGTTTTCCTGTTGCAGAAGGTATGAGAAAAGTTATCTATTTATAGACTAATTATTTTTGTTATTGTTTTTATTAGGTACTCGTATCCTTTTTTTGGCAGTGCAGCACCTATTATGACAAGTCCACCTGTAGAAGTCAGAAAGAACATGGAAGTCTTTCTTCCAAAGTCATATTGTGCATTTGACTTTGCAACTATGCCTCATCAGCTTCAAGATACTTTCTTCAGGTAGTGACTTGCAATTTTTTATCTTAATTACACTTTTCTAGGTTTTGTAGCAAATGCAGTTACATTAAGATTGTCAGTTCTAGAATTTAGTAAATAATTCAAGTGCTAATGCCAATAAATACTTAATAGCCTACACTTCCAGTTTCTCTATTAATTACATTTAAAGTCAGGAATCCTACAGTTGTTGATTTTATCACTTGCATACTTAGGTGTTATTGTTTACAGAAACAAGTGCAGTGGCAGTTTTTGACAAAGTACTACTTGAAATATGTAATTTTTTTCTTTTTAATATGCAATGACTATGTGATATCTTTGAAAATACAGCAGGTACCTGGAAAGCAGCTCACAATGTTAAGGGCTGTGAAACAGTTCTCCCAGTAGTTCCATCAGCTTTCAATAAATAATTAAGATGTTAAAAATAGTGGTATTTTGAAAGCAGGAATGGAGGGAGGTGTATTTTAAGTGACAATGGCTGAAATTAATTTGTAAGTATTTATAAATGGAGATGATCAAGTTGCATTAGTATTATTCTGTCAGTCACTTTCACTATAACATTGTTATTCCCTAATAATTGAAGAAAGGAATGATAATCTGACTGACCCACGTGATGGAGAAGATACAGAGTCAGTCGGTCTCATTCCTCTAAGTGGAAGGCACTAAAACCATCTCATTGACATTTGTAACCATCACTGATTTGGAAAGGTACTTTTAGAACATGAGGTTCTTCTGAATAAAAATGCTTCCTGTTTCATTTTGATGCCTGACACTAAGATCACTTCTTTGTTTCAGATTGCCTCTGCTGGTTGAATTGTGGCACAAGGATAAAACAGCCAAAGACTTACTTCTAGGGGTGGCAAGGCTTCAGCTTTCAAATGTTTTGGCTTCAGAAAAAACCCGCTTCTTGGGTGGGAATGGTGAACAATGCTGGCGCCAGACTTGTAATGAAACAGTCAGTGTCACAGCACCACAAGGGTAAAACTATTTAAAAAATACTTTACTCTGTAGCAAGTTTTGTGGAGTTGTTTGTTTAGTATTTCTCTGAAAAACGGCCAGCTCTTCCTGCTTAGCCTTTTGAATAGGTAAACAGGCTGTGGAGTACTGCAGTATGGAGGGGAGGGAGTAGGCATGCAAGAGATGCCACAATTCATATTATGCGATGTCCACACTACTACCACAGTCATTGTAATAAGCCTTTACATAATCATGATCCTGGGTAAATTAAACTTCACAGACAGATTAAGAAATAAATAATTGAAAAAAATGGTACTGAGGCACTTCCTTGACTAAGTTACTTATTTACAGAAAGTGCTAATATTCCAGGAAATAGTTACCATTGTTTGTCCGTAGTATGCTTTTAGATGCAACTACTTCAGTGAAAGTTAGGAGGACAGATATATCCAGAAAATTGAGACGTCTCCTGTTTCAGGATAGTAGCAGGGGTTTCAGCTTGTTTACATCAGAAGGAGCAGTATTAGCTAGCCTTCTGTCTGAAGACAAATGTTCATTTGCACAGGACAGTGATGGGGTTATATATATATATTTTTTTTTTTTTTATTATTTTTTTTTTTTTAATTTGTAGTTACTTCTGTCCTGTGTCCTTGTTGAAGATGATTAGTGTTCGCAATCAGTGTCTATACCCTCATGTTTTCTGTGTAATGATGAAATTTGTTTATGCCCTTAGAAATAAATGTAATTGCTATTAAGACTGAGGTCAGTTTTAAACCTCTAATGCAACAGATTAAAAAAGCATGTTATATTTAACTCACAGGAAATTTCATGTTAGTGACTGGTATCCCCCCTCCCATCTTAATAGAAAATTGACCTCTGGCTTTGTTTAAACTTCTGTGTGAAAGCCAGCATGGCCTGATTCTGTGAAGAGTTACTTTAAGGTCTGACTATACATTCAGGTTCATACTTTTACTGTTGGTTAAATGAAACCTGCTTTTGCACAAAGCATAACCACTAGATGGCATTCTCAAAATGTTACCAGGTCTGTGTTTTGCTGTGCTGACCCCTTCTTATCCTCGCTCTTCTTCATGTAACCTTCTTTTTACACTGGTATGTTAAACAGACTTAATTACTCAGATTTCTGAGGTTTGTTAATATGAATCTTGTTTCCTTTTTTAGTCCGTGACTGATGGAAAGTTGTAAGAATTTATTGCAGCAATTTATTTTAACTTAAGTGAAGTACAAGCAATTTACTGGGTTTTTTCCCCCTTGCAAATAACTGTAGAAGGCTGCACCTTTGTAAAAAGCATCTTAGTGTTGACTATTTATATTTGCTGAAAGTGAATTTCTGTGAAAACTACAGCTATGGTAAATTCCTGCAGCATCTTGTTGCTTGATACGTTCTGCAGCTTCCAGGTGCCAAGTGGTTGTGTGATTGCCTTTGCCTTACTGAGTGGTTATCACTGAAACGAGAGGTTTTGTTTTGACCAAGGTCTACACTGCAGTGTACCTTCATGTGCGACTTTTGATAAAATTTCCAGTTACATGACTTCAGTGTGTTCCTTCTCTTAATATCTTTGTATGCAAAAGACTGTCTTTGTTTGCTACATTTTGACTGTGACTAGAGATGAGGCAGTTGGAGACAAACTGTTCTTCTTAAGCAGAAGCCACAACTACTTTCAAATTAATTTATTAAAATATCTGTTATCTAGGCATCGTTAGATATTTTAACCTCTGAGTGGATTTAAGGTTGCCAGTTCCCTGTGCTGAAGCTTCCAGAAATGTGTTTTTTAGTAATCCAAGGATGTTTTACCACAAATGATAGGCTAAATTACTTATATTGTGGATAACTAGTAGGTTACTGTTAAAGTCTAAAAGAGCAAAACTAAAGAAATTTAACAAGTATCTTAAGATAAAGTCAGCAGCAATGCCTGTATGAACAGTTATATCGTTCAGATATAAGACTGTAGGTAGAATTTTGGGTTATTCCCTTGTTGCAGGGATGTGTTGATTATAGTAATCTGTTAATTAAATAGGTTCCCAAAGACAAGTTATCTGTTTAAGTCAGAAAGCTTACTGTGGGTTCATAAACTAGCCCCTAACTTAAAAATATACACTGGAGAACATGTGAGGCACAGGAAACTGTTTAGAGATTCTGAGCTTGCACAGAACTTGTAGGATTTCAGCTTTGCTGGTTTGTATGTTGTCTTACAATTCTCTTTCTGTATCTTTAGACAGTTTTCATTAAAATAACATTCTAATGTTATTTACAGGTCAGGTAGCAGAATAGCCGAGCTTTCGTATGCCATCACCTTGGAAGACTACGGGCTTGTGAAAGTTCAAGAAGTTATGGTGTCAGATTCTTCTCAAGTAAATTTTCTATAAATCTTTTCCTTTTCCTTTGAACATGTCTTTGAAAAGTTGAGGTTCCAATGAAAATCCACTCTCATTATGTCAGGATATGGGTGCTGGTCAGCAACGGGATGTCCCTCCCACTCAGCCTTGCTGTGCCCCAGAAGACCATCCAGAACCTCGAGAAACTCTGGAATACAAAGCAGCACTGGAGTTAGAAATGTGGAAGGAAATGCAAGAGGACATTTTTGAAAATCAGGTTTTTACTCTTCATTACCTAAATTACATGATTGCCAGAGGTTTAGCAAAATTGGTATAGAGAAGAACATGAATTGTATTTTACTGTTTCGAGTAAGAACTAAATTTTACTCATACAGAGTATTAAAACTTCAGATGTAAACTACTCCATCCACAAATTCCGTGCTCTTAAGGAAGAAGTTTAATTCTTAAGTGAGTGAAGAAGGTGCTAGGTTTGAGCTGCAGAATACCATCTTCAGTTTCCCATTACTCTTTATAAAGTGCAGTAGATACAAGATTCAAACTATTGATGTTAAATATTAATTCTGTATTCCTTTAGTTGCGTCTCAAAAACCATTGCTCTCTACTCTTGAAGTTATTCTGAGTGGTTATAGTCACATGATTTTTTTTAAAAGATGGTGAAAATCTAGTACCTATTTATTTGGATATTTTTCTCAAACTGCTTACTTTGCATTTTTTACTTCAGTGTAAGAAATCTCTCATTATCAGAATCATATCTTGAGTTACACAAGTCAGCATACAAAACTTTTGCTTCAAGACTTAGTACTCTAAGGGTACACTTCCAACGATTTTGATCTGGTTTTCTGGTTTGGGGGGTTTGTTTGTTTGTTTGTTTGTTTTTCCCTCTAAAAGCTTAAAAAGAAGGAAATGGTCCATATGCAAGCACTTGCAGAGGAATGGAAGAAAAGAGATAGAGAGAGAGAGGCATTAGTGAAGAAAAAGGTAAGGAAATTCCTCCTTATACTTGCAGGAAGTCTTACTCTAAATTGTTACAAATTTGACAAGGTACTTGGTAACATGTAACAAAGTGTCTGTGATTAGCCTTTGCAACTACTGATATGCTTGCATCTAGTCTACAACAGTGCAAAAAAAATTAAGAGGAGCCTTTAATCATAGAATATTTGTTAGGAATTTCCTTAGGTTTGCTTGCTGTATATGGGAGCTTTTTAACTTTAATTGCGTTTTACATGCCTGGTCAAAAAGCCCTTCTACAGCCTGGCTATACACGGCCACCCATTAGTCTTTAATGAGTTAGAAGGATTCTCTGTTGCAAGTTCTTAATTAAGAGCTGGAGATTTGTTTTATATGGAAGTTTCTAAATTAAAAATTTCAATATTTTATACTTTTTTTCTCCTTTGTTTAGGTAGCAGAATATAATGTTATGGAAGAACAGCTTCAGAAAACCCTGAAAGATCTGGATAAGCGAGAGCGACAGCTTTTTAGTGCTGAATCGGAGGTAAAAACTGGTCATATTAAACAATGCCATTGCATTAGCTACTTCTATAAGGTTTGGGTTCTCACATAGTGACAATTGTGTGCTGTGTATAAGATATTAAATAGCCACATTCATATGGATATATAGGGAAACACTAGTAATTAAGCCAAGTTTTGTTACAACTACATTTTTACTGAAATAGAAATTCAGTGAACTTTTAAATGGATTGCTAGAACTGTAAACCTTCTATTCTTGACAGAATTAGTGTCAGTGAAGACATTTATGTAACGTTAGCATATCTCAAGTTTAGTTACTGTCAGGTGAGTATTGTACACATGCACAAGAGTTCTTCACTTCAAAAAGTAATTGCTAGATTAACTGTTGAAATAGGAGAAGGTGACAAAGATCTGGGAGAAACTCCAGTTGTCCAGATTTTGTTATCCAACATTTTCAGAGTTCCTACTTCTATTTATTTTTTTTTTAGTAGTGACAAGGTCAAAGAGGATGCCGGAGAAACCAGTAACTACCACTGTACTGAACACCCTCAACCTGAGGAAGTGGGGTATGACTTCAGGGGTGCTAGTCACATGAAAAGAGAAAGTAAACTGCCTATTCTTGTCCTTCAGAACATACTCAGAATGATATAGGTGGAATACTGTGGTGTTCAGCAGTCCAACAAACTTTCTCCTTCCTCCTTGTAACTCAGATTAGTTTTTCTATCATACTAATCCCTTCTGTGCTTGTAACAAAATTGAGAATTCCGAATACAGGGACTAGCTGGCTGAGTCTGTGTCCTGTTCAGTACCCCAGGCTATCTGTACCTCAAGATGCAGTTTGTGCTGTAAATAATGCTTTGACATTAACATCTGAAAAAAAACCTGGTGCTCAGGTTTGGCCAAGTGCATTTCAGTCTGAGTAGTAGTTATTTTGAATCTTGTGTATGTTTCTCTGAAAACTTTCTCAAAGTTTAGTGAGATTCTGACCTGAGAGTTAGAGATGATAAAAGTTAGTGGTTTCCAAAAGCATCTGGTCAAAATGATGTAGTGTTCAGTTAACAATTACACAGTTTGAGAAATGGGCTATTGGAGAAGTTTCTATTCAGCTAGCAGTTATCTGGGACAGTAGCATCTTTCTAGAAAGTTCAAACATGTGTAGGATTGTCCTTCTGTTTAGCTTGGTGAGAAATTATCTCAGTATGCTCAGTATGAAAAAGTGCTGTCTTGGACCTAAAGAAGCTGTGACTTTCACAGTTTCTGCAGTGAATTGGTGTATTTAGCTTTTCACTTTGTAGCAGGAAGGTGGATGTGCAACCTGCCTTGAGCCATGTTGTAGAAGCGTGTAGAATGTACAGAAGAGATCCAGAGAGCTCTGTTTTTACAATAGTCAAGCAAGGATATATTTATAGCCCAAATATAATAATTGGCAGATTGTTAGTTAAACTGAAATTCGTAAGAACATATGTAGCAAACATATGGACAATGGGAATTTTATTGTTTAATTTCTGAAATTAATAATTTTTCTGTCATGAATAGCAGTAGCAGTTGTAAGAGAGTTTTAAAGTAAAGCTCTCACTCCTATGAATTAATATAAATATGTCTCTTTTTTTAAGCTTCAAAGAGTAAAGAAGGAGTTGCAAGCAGAGCATGAACGAAATCTGCAGGTGCTCCAGGATTCTGTGCGTCGAGCCAGGGAGGAATGTGCACACCACCTTGAGCTAGAAAGGTCAAAAATGAAACAGCTGGAAGAAGACAAGGTTCGCTTACATCAGCAGGTAAATACACTTGTGTTTTCTAATAAAAGTGAGTGTTTCTCTAAGTATACTAAGTTAAGCAGCCTTTTGGCAGCAAGTGCATTCTGGCAAATTTGTAATAAACATTTTATTTAAATTGTTTGGTGAGCCCTGTGCTGAGATCCATCCATGTCAGCCTTGCTCAGTTGTAGGGCCAGTGGACAATGCAGCGTTGGTAATTATTTTTTCAACACTGAAAATCAAGTTTCAATTAAAAGCATGTATAATATGAAGAACTTGAACAGCAGTGTACATTTCAGTAACTTAAAAAATTGTTAGCAATTATCATCTATGTAGCTTGACTGTGCAGATAGTTTTATTCTTCTATTGCAAAAGAATATTTATATTATCCTTATTGTGGCAGAGGGGGAAACCCTCTTGTTATTTCAATCTTCTATTCTGAGAGTAGTACTTTTAAAATAGAAAATTTAGACCACATTCAAAGCTAACTTTGGCACTGACAACAAGGCTAGTCTAGATATTTTTCCTGACTCTTAAACTGTAGAAGTTAGTTCTTTTTTTTCTTAGCTGCTATAACATTAGATGCTTAATTTCTTACTAAGTAGATTAAATCTTACTAATGCCTAACTGTTCTGAAAAGTAGTTACTTTATGTAGATTAATTACTTGCTTTGGTGTTTTTCATGTCTGATACATGATAGTGATAATCCCATATTAGCTTTCACTGTTTGAGGAACTGTCAGCCAAAGCCATAGTTTTGTACTTAGGAAGAGTTGTGCTAGATTTTTGTGCTCTTTTTAGTTCTGTATTAAACACTAATATTAATGTACTTCTTTTCTTGTTAGCATATGTTAACCACAGTACAGTAAACTTTAAAAATGTAGCTAATACAAAACGCTGCTAACCTCAAAGATACTCATCTTGACTATTCTACTTGAACAGTCACTGAACTGAGATGAGCAGATTGCAGAATGCAATCGTCTTCAAAGTGATAAGTGGATCACTTTTGCATTTTGTGTTGTTGGCAGCTACCTGTACAGATGAGACAGCCAGTTGTTCTTCAAGCTCAAGTGGCCCAATGCCACCAGCTACTATTCTTCTTCCATATTCATTCTTTCAGCTCCCACTGACCATTTTTAGCTTCAACAGACCTTTTCTAAATAAAACATCACAATCACTTTGTTTTTGCTATTCAGAACAGACATACAGTTAATCAGACCAATGATCATTTAGCTCAGCATTATGATGCAGCAATGGCTGGATTTAGAGGACAAGAAAATAAGAAATGGGACTATGAAAAAAAGCAGTTTTGGTATATCCAGCAATACCATCAAGGGTTATATGTACTCTTTGCCAGAGTCAGTTTCATATTTACTAGCAGTCAGTGAAAGTTTTCTTCATGATCTCATATGATTCCTTTTAAAAAGTATTTAGTATTCCAACACCCTATGGCAGTGAGTTCTAAAATTTAATTATGTCTTATGTACTTAAAAACTTACTTTTGTTCATTTTAAGCACATTACTTGGTAATTATGAAGAATCCTTTAGTGCCTGTGCAACACAGTGTTCCTGCTTTCATAGGTGGCTGTCATACTGTCTCTCTTCCAAACACAAGTCCCACTATATTTTGTCTTGTTTTGTATGAAAGCCATTCTTTCCAGAGGATTCTGGCTGTCTTCCTCTGTGCTGTTCCTGTTATGCTTCAATATGTGGTGGTTGCTGCCACATATTCTGCATATGACAGACTTTTTTCTTTTGCTTTGTTGGGGGTGGGGTTTTGTTTGCTTACTTTGGAGTTTCACTCTGGGACCCTGCTCTTTGTAATGTGCACAAGTGAAAAGTTTCTGATTTTACGAGATGGGGCTCTTTTTTTAAGACCTTTTTGGGTGTGGAGTTTTTTGTTTGTGTGGTATTTTTTGTGTTACTGTTTTTGGATTTTTAACACAGAATGTTCTGGAATAAGTGATCTTATTCCATATGTTTTAAAGGGATTTGTCAGTACACAATTTCCACATTTAGACATTTAGAGAACTCTACAATTCAACTTGTTTGGATGTAAGCCCCACTATGTACAAGAGAAGATCCTTGAAGCATCGGCCTTGAAGAATATCATCCTTACTTTCTGAATAAGGAAGTTGTGCTTTATTTGTTGGATTTTTATGATTTTCTCATAGTCCACAGTTCAAAGATCTCGTGAGAAATTCAATTTTTGAAAGTGTTTCCAGAATCAGACAAGAAATTAAACATTGTTATAGAAGTTCTAGGGAGAATAACAAAAGAGATTAGTTATTGTCTTTGGCATCATGTCTGTATGTCAGATTTAAAAAAAAAAAAAAGGTGAAAATGGAAGGGTGTTAAACAGCAGTATCTTTTGTTCAAGTTGTCTATTGTAGTTCTGTGTGAAAAACAACAGCAGCGAACTATGTTTTTGTATGGGTCCCTAGGAAACATCTTTGCTTTCTTACATCCATTCTGTAACAATTATAAATGCAAAAAGCAGAATTTTGGGAGAAAAATAGTGGTGACCCAATTAGAAGATCCAAAGAATTAATATATTGATGTACTAGTACAAATTGTAGGCTTTGAAACAGAAGTGAGTTCTCTAAAGCATTTTCACCCAGTATTCTAAACTGTTAGATACAATTCATGGAAATACTTGCATTATCTAGTTGAACATAAATATAAGATCATGTGGGATCATACTCTGTTATGGAATACATCAGTTCCATCAGGTATATTTAGGTATTTATAGTTGAAGAATATTTAACATAAGATGAAAACCTTACAAATAGTTCTTAGTATTTTTAATATATTATAAAAAATGCTGTTAAACATTTGACTTCCTTACTTTCTCTGTAGCAAGTAATTATGTATTGGCATCATTTGTCAAATTACCCATTGTCTGTAAAAAGCAAAGCACTCTCTTTATAAAAATCTTCTTGAAACTGTGGAAGTACACTGTGAGGGCAGAGGTACACAGCATTAAGTCATTAGTCACTGAAGCCTTTCTGCTTCAGCCTTTCTTCTAAATCATTTGACTGTACAAAGTATTAGTCGTTTCCTTTTGCAGACATTCCTAAAAAAGTTATGCTGTGAAACTGAGTAAGTAATAAAACTTCATATAGTAGATAACATTGGCTTTCTTTAAAAGATGTGTAAATCTTAGTAGTTATGCTTTCTGTATTTCTTCTGTAAGTTGTTTTAGAAATATGAACAAAAATGTGCGTAAATCTTGTTCTTATGTATATGAGGACAGACTTGTTTTTTCTTTCCAGTACTGAGCAAAGATCCTCTTTAAAACTCTTCCTATTAAAACATTGCTGTGTGCCATCATTAAGAAATCATTAATTTTAAATGTGTAACGTTCAGTGTCTGTTTTATATCCGATAATTGACAGTATGATTGATGTTTGTTCCAGGGACTAAGAAGCAACGTAAATTCTGTAATCTAATTATTTGTCCATGAATGGGGTTTTCTGTTAACTTGCATCTTGGTTTCTTTAACTTACATCTTTCTGTAGCTTTATGAAGCAGAAAATAAGCATAAGACTTTGGAGAAGGAGTTCCAGCAATACAAAGAACAGCAAAGTAGCAAACCAGAAATCCAGCTACAATCAGAAATAAATCTTCTTACCTTAGAAAAGGTATACTGGATTATTCTAGTATTTAAACACTGTCACAATGGTCCATTCACTGATAAAGGGGATGTAGAATAACACTGTGTGATGAAGTGGTTAATTTGTCTGTTTTGGTTTACTTTTTCCAATTACTTCTTTAGAGTTTAAATATTCAGACACAAATAAGGTCAACAGTGGCCTTATTTCTATAGAGGAAGCAGTAATGTTGGAGGCTAAAACAGGAAAAACCTTAACCTATATATTTAAATCATGATTTATGATGGGGTCTCTGAACATTCTGTTTAGAAAACTAAGAAAGATGATTATTTTCTTGAGTATTAATTTAAACTGGTATTCCATTACGTTCATTTTCGTAATTAAGTATTTCTGCAGAGATTGTGTTGCTTACCAATAGAATGGAATCACTGTCATAACTTGACTTTCCAAACATTCCCTCAGTAGAGAATACTTTGTTTAATTAAAACCACTGATGCGGGCATTTAATGCTCAGAATTGTTGTGAGGTTTGAGCAAAATTGTTGGCAAAATAAGCTGAAAAAACTTAGGCCATGCTTCTTGGCACAAGGTATACTCGGTTATATGGCCAGTTTGTATGTTACTGTATGCTTCAGTAACTTCTAATAATGCAAGCAACTGATGCAAAATATTTTTGTCACTACAGACTTTTTAAGTTCTTACATATTAAATATTTTTAGATATCCTGTTAGATGAATTAAACAAGTCAGTGCTTTAAGATCGTCACAAATTTAAGGAAAATAGTTTTTGCAAGATTAAGAAAAAATTACTTCCTCAGAGATGTTAGTTAAAAATACTTTATTTTTTTTATTGTGTTTTGTGTGCTTCATAAGTATTTTCATCTCTTTTAATGTAAAATTCTTTTTGCACAGATAGTAAAATGAATTTTTTTAGCAGTAAAAACTTTTAAAAATTTATTTAGTTAGTAAGATCAAAGGTTCACATTAGATACATAGATTTTAAAGAATGGTTTGAGCAGATGGGTATTTCAGAGAAAAGAATGTAGGACATAACTTCCATCAGCAAACCAAAAACTCTATGTACCTTTTCAAGAGAGATTTATTCATCAGCATTTTTGTTAAATCAGTGTTTATAACATTTTTTTGAATAAAGAAGGGATCAGGGGTTGGCTAATTTGAGAATCTTAAATTTAAAGGTTACATCAGCAGATTTAGTGCTAAAAAACTAATCTTTTTCTTTTTGTGTAGATGGCCATCCAATAAAAATAAGGTTATATTTTAAACAAGAAAATGTTCTTGTGCCATAATATTTATGTTATATTGTATAACAGCTTTAGATGATGTTGTATATTACGCTACATAAACACTTTTCTTAAACCAGACCCTTTGTATATATACATCTTTCAGTGATTGTTACTGCTGTTATTGCTTCAGCTGATATGATTTTAATTGCTCTTAGGTTGAACTTGAAAGAAAGTTAGAGTCAGCTACCAAGTCAAAGCTCCACTACAAACAACAATGGACAAGGGCTTTGAAAGAACTTGCAAGGATAAAACAGGTATGCAGGTTTTCTTTGGTCATATGAGCCAACCAAGTTAATGTCATGTTGGAAGCTACTAGGATTACTGTTAACTACTGCTTTCACGTTACTTGTTTTTGCAAAGTAAAGCTCTGAGCTATGCTTTTAACAAAAATAAGAACAGCAAAACTGGCTTGTATTTGACTTAGAACTCAGGAAAGGCCAAGGCTGAGCCCTGCAAAGAAGGCTGAAATAGTTAAAAGCAGATGTGATTTGAAAAATAAAAAGTTTAGTTTAATTCCAAATAATGCTGAATCAGCACTCCAGGAAAATGTTTTGCCACTATCCCAACCATCTTGGTCAGTTATAGTACTAATAACTGTTCTGTATTTTAATTGTATAATGAATGAAGGGTAAAGGTGGGAAACAAGTAGTCACTTTTAGAAATAAGGGTTAAGTTTTGATGAATGCTGTAAAGTAAAGAAAAATTAAAATGGAAGTGAAACTTTCCTCTGCTTTTGGAAATTCTGACCTCATACTAATGTGACATGCTATTTCACTGCTAAGTTTTAACAGAGCTCTTGTGTGTCTGTGGGCATCTATATAGATACAGTCATATACTTTTGACTTGAAATTACTGTGTTTAAACTTGCAGTACTAGCAGCTTAATCCTTGCTGAATCCATAGTACATGTTGTATTTTGTCATCTGTGTTTCGTGAATTCCAGTAAACATTACCTAAACAATGTGCTTAGGAATGGCTAGCATTTCCATTGGCCCTGACAAACAAATAAGTAAATAATATATCCCAACTGATTTGCGAACAAACCTTGACATGTACACAAAGCTTCAGAATTTAAGTTTAGTAAAAGGTTTTTATTACCTGTACTTCCAGCTTGTGGAACAGTGTTGGGTTTTCTTACAGATTATAGTACCTGCATTTCTGATAGATTCAGGTTTTGGAGAGTAAAAAGTTAAGCCCATGCTCTTCTAATTTATAACATTTTTTTAATCTATATTTCTGCTTGAAGAGGGTCCACAATCATTATTAGTAAGCAAAAACTAACCTTCATTTGCAGTCTTTAAATTGTGCCTTTTTTGCCAAGTGATAAAAGGAGTCATCTGCAATTTGTGAAACATTTATGTTTGAGAAGGTGATAAGAGGAAAAATATAAATCTTATCTCTCTGATTAATACTTCTTCAGCAATCATGAAATATCCAGCCTATCTTTTCTTGCCATGTTTTAAAATTTCTGTAGAATAAAAGCAGAGCTTGTCACTTGCCATGCTAACACTAATGTATATCACTATCCAGTTCTTATTATGAATTTCATCACCATAGACCTGATGATCTGGATTTATTAATATATGCAGATGGTTTCAACTGAACCTCTTGCTGAAAGTCTGAACCATAAAATAAGTTGGCATGTACAGTGAATTATGCTACCTACAACTTCTCCAACAGAACAAACCCTTTCAAAGTAGTTCTTGTGGGTTGTATACTCCTGTGCTTCATCTATTCGTAGTCTATTGATAAAAGTTTTAAGTGACTTTAGAGAGCCAAATAAAAGTTGAAGCAAATCTGATCAAAAACCATTTGCTGTGTTTTAAATATAAATTTGGAAACTGTAGCTTAAGGAATTCTTGATTTGCTTTAGTTCAGATGATTTGTGCAATTGTGCATAGACTGAACAATTTCTTGTTTGAATTGGATTAGTACCATGTTAATTTTGTGTTGCCTCTGGTGAATAGCCACAGGGCTGTAATCTGTGCCAGTAATTTGTCACACCAAAGCTCTCTAGAGAACTATACAAAACATTTGTGTAGTGAGGATTAGACGCTGAAAGCCGTATCTTAGATTGTTAATAAATGTTAATGACAAAACCCAGCTGGTAAGTCTTGGAAATGAGATCTAATGCTTTGTGCCCATTGCCAAAAAAACGTTTAAACAGAGATTTCCATTACTTAAAGGTGACCCGGTGCAGTCAATTTGTGAATTAAAGAAGCATAATCTACAGGCTAAGCATTTAGTAAAATGCTCTTCTGATTTGCAACCATAAAAGTCAATGTTTCCTTAATTAAAAAGTTTTCTTTTATTTTGGAACTAGTTCTTAGCACACAGCTGGGATAGTTTTATATTTTGCAGAATATCAGAGACACAGTGCGTAACTTAAAGTATGGGACTGCTAATAGAATATGATCTAAGCTTCTCCATGGGTAGGATTTTGAACACTGAACATAGCGCCAGTGTTATTGAAGTACATGAAGGCACACATAAATCATATTTACCTGTACTTTAGAAATACAGAAGTTAGTTAAATTTAAACAGTTTGTAAAGCTGAGTGACAATAGACTTCACCCAGCTTACTTTTCTTTTCTCTGTTACTCAGTGAAAGTCTGTATTAATACTTCATTTCTTATACGCCTGTTCAGCTTTTAGGGAGAAAAACATTTCAACAAATAAGCTACATATCTGTGCACCCAGGTAAATGATGTCATTTCTGGAGATTTCAAGAACTCTTTCAATGTTTGCTGACTGGGTGATCTCAGTACTACACAAATGAGACTTACATTTTTTTTTTTTTTATTTATATGAGCATTATTTCTCGGATGAATCCAGCTGTTTACACAAAACTGCATACATCCTTGTATGTATACACAGAACTTGGATATCAAATTCAGTACCTGTCTGGGTGTAAGAAACATTATATCAAAACAAAAATCAAAACTGGCAGAAATGTCATTTTCTGTAGTTGATAATCTCAGTTAGATTTAATCCAAATAGCCAAAATCTCAAAATATACATGCATTCAGTGTTCTGGGAGAAGTATTTTTTTAAGTCTTCTAATGTGTTTGTGTCTTACAGACCTGTTAGAACCAGCACTGATGCATTTGTTTAAAAGAGCATAGACCATATTGGCTGGCTGACAATTCATTCTGTCTTGTCCAGGATCTTGCTTATCCACTCAGTAATTAATTTTAAGAATTTATAAGTAATTTAGCCAAGGATAGGATGTAAATCTTTGTTTAAAAAAAAAAAGCACACACACAAAAAACCCTCACGTTTGAAAGTCTAAATCTTGGTTAAAAACTGTGTCTTGAAACCATCCAGGCCCTCCTACTGACTTGTCAGCTCTGGGTTATTTTCAGAAAACTTTACTTGAGTTCCTTAGCTTCAATCGTAAGTTTTTCCCACAGACTTACATGGTATGTATGAGTGGGAGAGTGAATAGTGGCTGCTATTTAGCCATTGTTTAGTCTAGTGTATGTATGTTTACATCTCACTTTGGATTTATAGGCAGCTATGGCAAAATAAAGATTGTGCTTCCTTGATTGAAGAGCCTCTTAACTAAAGCACCTGGTGGCATACAGGGATTCTTTTATGATCTGATTATAATTGAAATTTTGATGGTTTTTTTATTATCAGTTAATTTTTATTTAATGCTGATACTTCTGCAGGTTTCAAAACTTATGACTGAGATTTCCACCATACAAGCTTCTAAAACAGTATTCCATGTCTCAAGCACTACATTAGAGATGAAAATTAATGAAGAAAAGTAGTAAAACATTGTAGTAAAATATATGATAACTACAATGCAGACTTGTTTGGTATGGATTTGTTTTGTGGAGGAGAATGACAAAATATGAAATTAGTGAAAGGAATATTGGTGAGACCTTTTATTGAAGGAGGTGGGTGGGGGGCCAAAGGAAAAGTAGCAAAAAGAATGATTAGCAGTGCTGAGGAAGTAGTGCAGGACCAACTAATACATATTATTGAGATAATTTTTGCATATGATATTCTTGATTAATCTGTGGCTGCCCTACTGTGGGATAGTGGCTGATGATTGTTAGGTTATGATGCAAGTGTAATATATTTCCAAGTGTTCTGAGTTTCTGGTGGGTTTCATCTTCTATTCACGAAGTTGCCTTTAGTCCAGCAGTCGATGATTCTGGAGTGTTCCATTAGCTGAAATTTAAAAATGCAAGATTCTAAGTGCTTAGGAACAAAAATTCTAGTACTTCTTACTGAGGTTTAAAACACCCTGTCTAGAATAAGCAGTTGGTAATAAATCTGCAATGCTCCTTATTTTAGGATACATTATAGGAGTAAAGTTTGGAAAGTTAGCCAGAAAGTCTTGACTGAGAATTTTCAGCATGCAGCATGTATGTTTAAACTTGTGTGCACTGAGGTACACTTAAAGAATACCAAGTATTCAATTATAATTTAGTTTTTCAGTATACACAGAATAAAATGAAGATGTTACAAGGGGATTTTAAAATGTTGGACTTAACTTTTGTGTAAAGTAAATGTGCAGAAGTGTTTTATTAATATTGGTATTTTACTTTGAAACATCTCACAATAAATTCTGCTACATTTCTAGTCCTTCTATACAGTAGAGTTCTTCTCCATTTAAAAAAGTGCTTGTTGCTCAGTGGATTGTTACATTGTCATGGAAAAAGTAGGTTTAATACCTGAATGTCTGATAAAGTGACACCAGTTTCATCACTGAGATGAATAAGAAATCCTTCCTTCTCTCTCACCATAACAAAATATAGTCTTTTTATGGCCCCTCAACATATCATAACAAAATTGTATATAAATTAATTCAAAATCAGCATGCCTCCCTTATCAAACTGTTGTAAATTCTTTGCCATCTTCTGGTATTGATGGATTATTAGGAAATGGGTTCCTCTTGCTCTGCTATGAATGGTATACATAGAACAAGTTTTCTGTTATACACCCTACAAATTGTTATGACAGACTTTTTAAAGGAGTCAAAGACTAATGTTGGGAAAGACATTTGAAAATCACAGAGTATGAAGTGTGTAATGTAAATTACACACAGGATCCATCATGAAAGAATCCCTTCTCACTTGTTTTAGTGTCTGTTTTCCGAGCTGGACTGTCATGAACTGAATGGTAGGGATAATCTTGCTTCAGCAAATGTTGATTTTTATTTTTTAAATTTAATATTATTGTGCTTAAATGTCGCTATTTGGGGTCATAGCATGGCATGCCTCTAAAATTCTTGACTTTCAGTGACTTATATTAAATTAATCTGGACTTTTCCCTCAGCAACCCAAATAAGAAAGTGCCAAATATTTGCCATGTTTACATCACAATTGTATTAGTAATCAAATTAAATATCAAATCACCTTTATCTAAAAGGAATTCCTACCCAACATTAGCTTGGAGACAAAATGTACTGATAAAGGTGTTTCTCTCGCCTATTGAGAAAACAAGAATTTAGCACACACTGTATTTAATCTTTCTTCCGTGCAAATCTAGGACTGTTATCCGTAGCAAAGAGCATGGTCTCTAGTGACACTGGTTTTGGTTGGTTCTGTGTTTTTTTGGGGTTTTTTGGATAGAATTTTTCCCCAGAGAAAAATATCAAAAGGAATGGGAACTGAACAAATGATTCTGCAGAAAAGCCTTGCTTTTCCTTCATCTCCCCATGGCTTCTTCATCATTCTGTGTTGTCTTTTTCTTGGTTTAATTAAACATTTTTAAAGGTATTTATTTAAAAAAATTGTGGTTCTGAAATGAACTGATTCAGTGAGGGCATAAAGGACCAAGCTATTAAATAGGATCTGATCAGTATGAAAGCATTAGAAGTAGTGTGTCTTCTTTTTAGTCTGTTTGAGCTTCAGATATTGTTCTGTTAACCTGAAGTATATGTACTTCGTCTAACATATACCTCTCCTTTGAGCTTGTCTAAAATGCCTTTTTTGCTCTCAGATTGCCGTTGTGAGCATGTTGCTGGACAGCAGAAACATGTGGATCATTGAACTTCCCTGCCTGAAATAGTAACACATCAGCTTGTCATGAAACCTGTGGTCCAACACGCACTGCTTCTGGCCAGCATGCAGTTATGCCTTTCTTCTGCAGTGCAGTTGGAAGAATGCTTTCAGAATTTTTCCTCATAGATCTGAGTAATATACTGCACAAACTGAAGGACTGAATTAAAAGGCTTCTACTCGGTGTAGTCACAGTTATGTGATGATTTGTGTTTATGTGGAAGTATTGCTGTCCTAGTAACAAGTGCAACTCTGTTTTGCATTAGTTTTGCAGTATTTAGCTTTTGGTCAATTTTTGCGCAATGTACCTTCAAAAATAATTCTCTCATAGAATTATTGAGATACACAAATTTGACAGACTTAGATTAATACCCCAGCTTCCCATGACAGTACCCCTATTTTAAAATGGGACAATGAGAGCCTGAATAAACTGAACTGCAGAACAAAGAGTTTTCTAAAGTTAATCCTTATCTCATGAGCTGCAAAAAAATTATTGGACTGAAACTAATCATACTACAAATCAGTGTAGGTTGAAAGGCTGATAAGAGATAATGGCAATTAAAAGTCCTCTCTCACGTAAGAGAGTTAAATTTTTGACATCACCTAAGAGGAAAATGTCAATCTCATCCCCCGCTGTAACAAGATGGTTTTCCTACTGATGAGTCAGTTTGCTTGTAAATGCATTCTTATATAATTTATTTTGAGGCCTTCAAGACTCTTACCACTGTTAGATAATGTTAACAGGAAAGCCAGGACATACTAGACAAATTAATTTCAAAACCAGAACTTGGATATGCAGGGTGTATTGTATCTACTTCAGTGATATCTGTGCTAAGTTTCTTTATACTTGTTGTCTAATCAGGAGAAGTAGCTAATCACCAGACTGAATTACTGGATTCTTTACTTATAAAGACAGATACCTAGAAATTTCTAGATTTCTTCTACGTGTACAGGGCAACAGCTCCACCCCTGAGACTAAATAGGACTTCCCAAAGGAGATTTAACGTACTCAAAATTTTATGTCTGCTTGAATTAAGGTGTTAGTTACAACTGGTTTAGCTTGTTTGTTTGTTTGTTTCCTGGAAACAGCAGTATTTTAATTTGCTTAACTTTGTAAAGGATTTAGCTTTAGGAAAATCCTACATAGGAAAATCCAATAGAAAATTGAATGGGGACACCAAGAATAGTGATCGATAGTCTCAAAGAGAAGTAAATATTAGCTTGTCCTTATACTTGTAGATTCTATGTAATTGAGGTAATCAGATTGACTGTCAATCTATTTACTTGTTCTGTTAATTGAAATTGTGCTAGTTTTGTGGCAGCCTGCTTGAGATACGATCATGCTCAGTGTTTTTTCTTACTACCTGCATTTAGCAAAATAAACAACTCAACATTATTGCAACTATCAAAATAGTTGCAATAGTTCCATTCTTCCTCATAGCTCATTTATTCTGTTCTTCCTTGTAGCCTGTTTTATACTTGAAATCTGGCTTTACTGGATACTGTTGCCTATCTACGTATTTGGGAACCAGAGAATACCATTGTGATGTTCGCTGGGACTTTAAGCAAGAAATCCCAACTAAAAGCACTCTCTGCCTCTTCTTTCAAATACTTCAACAGTACTGCTTTATATGTAGCATTTCTTTCCCAGCATAAATGTCTATCTTAATTTAAAACTTTCTGTGTCCAAAAAGCTCCTCACATGCTTAAGTATATTGCTTAAGTGATGCATTTCCACTCTTCGAATAACTTGAATCATGTCTCTAGTTGGAATATACCTAGTTTTGCGTTTCAGCTGTGCTTTTCGTTGGGTGGGAAAGACCCAGCTAGTGAACTGATGTGACATACCAGTCTGGGCCAGCAGTAGATGCACAAGATCTAGAAACCCTGCTTGGATATCTTTGAATATCCTCCAGCAGCCCTCAGTCAGTTAAGTACATCATGAGCCAGCTGCTGCATTCAGGCTATTGTGTTTAATGGACATAAGTGAATGTATTCTTTTTTTAATCTGTTTCCTTTTCATACTAACTCATTTTTCTCTCCATAATATCCCACTCTTTGCACATCTGCGTTTTTGTCACTGAATTACATTGTATCAGCAGCAAACTGTTCATTAGTGATTTCCCCATTTGTGAATATACAGAAGAATATATTCTTGTGGAATCCACTGTTACCTTCTTGCTCTTGTAGAAATGATCAATTGCTATCCTTTCTCTGGTGTTCTAAGCCCTGGGTAAGCTGAGAGTACTTTTCTCTGTCACTGCTTAGTTGTGTGTTCAGTTTTAGGAGGTTTCTTTGTGGTGTTTGGTTGGGATTTTTAAGACTAGTTGGAACAGTGACTTTTCTATAAAAGCTGAATTTGTTCTTCCTAATGTACCCATACATCCTGTTAGGTTTGGGTTATGATTTCAAATAGCTTGGCCACTATGGAAGTAGGTCCTGCTGGTACTTTCTGGTTATTTGTAAGGCCTCTGTTTAAAGAAAGAATAAAATAAAAATTGGAGAAATAGTTACTCTGGTGGTGTCAACACCAATTTTGGTGATGGATTAAGACTAACCTCCGGTCAGTCTCACAACTTTTTGTTTGAATTTCCTTATAGCTCTTGAAAATTTTAAATATCAGCTGTCTATAGTAACTTGTTTTAATATGTACTGTATTTGTAGATTATTCTCAGACTGAAGCAGAATATGTTTTATTACAGTATTCTTCAAATCTTTCCCACATAAAAAGGGGTTTCTCTCACATGGGAACGTCCTTCTGCAATGAATTCTTGATGGGGAAGGAAGGACTATTGCCTTATCTTCACCAAGTGCTTTTTCTATGCTTCAGTCATCTATCAGCTGTAGACTCTTTGGCAGGATTCCTGCTTCTGTTTTTTTTATTAGTATGTATCTCTTTAGCAAGTTGCTCGTCAAGATTTATGACCCGTCTCACTGAAGTTCTAACATTTATTTCAGCTTACTGGTGTATTGAATTTAGTATAAAACCAAAGTTTTTGGAGTCTTTAGGGTTGATTTCTTGCTAAGTACTTCTTCTCTATTGTGTTGTCTGTTCACATTAACAGTTAGTCTTTTTTTATACCAATCCCTTCTGAAATTCAGATTTTCTTGCCAATTATTGATCATCAACAGGGAGTGTTTAAAATGCTGGCAGCTGGAATTCCGGAAACTACCTGATTAAAGTCTTTCAAATATTATGAGGTTGACTGTATAAAAAATATGCTTACACATATCAAACAAAAAAATTACGTTTTTTTACCCCCATATTAAATATAAAAATGATTGTATTAATAATCAAACACTCCAGATGAAGGCAATGTCAAAATTGCAAAGATAAACTTCCACTTCACAATATGCCTAGATCCAGGATGTTTGTGTAACCTCCTGTGTTATTTTTTAACTACCTCAGGTCTTCTGTCTTATTCTGGGTATAAGACTGACTGTACTGAGTTAGTGCACAAAGTCATATGGAAAATGACTGGGAGGAAAACAAGTGGAGAGAAGACCATGTTTCTCACTAAGGCACTTTAATGTCACGAAGTGGTAGTGGACTCAAACTTTAGGTTTTTTAGTATCTGTATAGAGCTTAAAAAATTAGAGCCAAGCAAACTTTCAGAATGGATAGATTGATTTCATTAAATCTACAAAGTAAATTATCTAAAATCTTGCATAGTGCTATACAAATGTAAAAGGACATCTTGCCAGAACTTTGTTTTCAAGGTTTATATTTCAACCACAAGTTGTAATTTCAAAAAGCTGTTTTTGAAGCTTTGGTACTAGACACTGTGGGGCCGATAATGGAAGTTTCCTGCAGCTATTTAGCTTTTATTTTCTCAAAAAAAATTATTTCATACACTATATAGTAAAGGAATAAATCTCATTAGCTTGAGCAGTTCCAGAAGTATAAGTTTTATGCCTACCAACTTAAGCCAAAATTAGTAAGAGAATTTGTTAACATTTTTGCTGTTTTGTTAATGGGGAGATATCTGTGATTGGGCTGCAGCTGATCCAGCCTGGACAGGTTTGCTGTGATCGTGATAGTCACCGGTCTTACTGCATTGTAGATATCACTAGCTAAGTCATTCTGTTAACTCCTACATTTCTAATGCTCCCGGAGATGTAATTGTTATGACTTCATTCCTAAAGTTCCGCTCTGTCACTATAATTAGCACTTCTACATGTAATCATGTAGTCAACTGAGTTATGTCTTCACCCTTTCCCACACAGCGGGAACAAGAAAATGCAATGGCTCACCTTAAAAAGCAGCAGCAAGAGCTCGAGCACATGAGGTTGCGCTATTTGGCAGCAGAAGAAAAAGAGCTGGGGAAAACAGACCGACAAGAGCTGGAGGTTATCAGAAATGAACTTAACAGGTATAAAAGTATTTGTAAGATTCCTCCCCACCTGCTCCCTATCCTTCTTTTTTCTTGCTGTCAGCCTTAAAACAGGAGAAGATTCAATTAAATCAAGATTATAATTGGCTGTCAGTCCAGTGAAAGAGCACTGTTTCATGTCCCTTAGGTAAAGATTGCACATTTATAAAATGCAACAGTATGGCAATATAGCAAAATCCATGTTCAATGCCACCTGGGTTTTTTTTGTTAAGGTCATAGATGTACAGCACCAAGCTTTTTTTTTTTTATTTTAAACCTTCAGTTCTAAGCATAGATGCTGTGTTAATAAAAGAACAAGGCATGTTCTGTTCTTATCTTGAATATATTAAAATTTAAAATTTTATCTAATGTTGTCCTCCAAAAGCTGTCTGCACTGGTTTTGTATGTTGAACCCTTTTAATTTGTTTGCTTTACCAAAGCAGAAGCCTTCATAGCGAGTATCATAGTTACATATGCACATACAAAAAGTTTTGTTAATATTTAAGTATTATATTAACATTTTTTTTTAGTTGTAGTTTTTTTCCCCAGTGACAGAATAATTTTTTACCTTTTACAGATTTCTTTGTTTTGCTTAGTACTTCAGTAGGTGAACTAAAGACTCAACACAAAGATAATCAAAGTGGGGTTTAAGATATCTCATTCTCTAATTCTTCCTATTTTATCGATATCAGGCTAAAACAACAAGAAGAAGAGAGAAAGAAATTGAAAGATGCTACAGATAATTCTGCTGGAAGAGTGGATAGTCTTCATTGTAGAAAACTAAATGAGAATACAGATGATTACCTCTCTCGTCTGATAGAAGAGAGGGATACTCTGTTGAGAACAGGGGTCTATAATCATGAAGACCATATTGTAAGTGAACTTGATCGTCAAATCAGAGAAGTTATTGCAAAAAGGAACATCACTATTTAAAAGCATGCAAGAAGTTTTTACAAAGAGCCAAAATCTGAATGGAGTGACTTTTATAAGCCTATAGTACTTTGCAAAATATGTAATGTCATGCTTTGTTTTGCACATTATAGTCAGCTCTCTTTGAAGTCAATGTAAATATTTGCAACATGTCAAGTTAAGCACAGTTGTAAGATTAATGGGGGCAATGACTGGTTTATAATGTTTTTATACTCATGTGTGTGTATATATAATGTGTTTGTGTAAATATATTTATCTTGTGTACTCTCTTCTGAAATGTTTCCTACCTATTTTTGCATCACCCCGACTAGGTTTACTTGTAACATTTTTAATATTGATTCTAAGATGTTTTTTGGTCAATATTGTTATGATTTCATTCAATTTTTAAAAAAATCTCTTCAGCTATACTAGGGCAAAATGACATCAGCTGTTCTCCCTGTCAAAACTCTTAATTCTGAACTGAAGTACTGACCAAATGTTGCTTTTTTACTAAATGACAAGTAATAAATTTTTGCTTCTCTGACTGTAGCTAACATAACAAAGTTATGTAATAAATAAGAGACAAGGTTTTGAGTGTGACGGGGATAAAATCAAACCTTAGGAAACTGAAGCCAAACCAGTTATTGTTCACTTGTGTAGTTTCTTCTCCAGACACTGGAGGGTGCCTGAGACTTAAATATTGTAAAGACAATGTTGACTAAATTTTCATAACTGGTTGGTTTTTGAACTAGTATTCTATGACTTTCCAGGTGTATTATTTTATGAAATAAAATTTGATTTTAATTAAATATTAAGGACTTTGCATTTATTTTTTAACTGAACAAATAATTTTGTTTACGATTTCTAGTCATATGACAGTCTTTAGTGCTTTAATCCATAAAATAATGAACTTGTTAATCAAGGTTAATTTTGTTTTTTTAGTTTTTTTAATAATTAATTTTTAATTGAGTCTCTTCTGTGCGTATAAAAAAATTACAATCATGTTGCTGTGTGTTTTAAACAAACTTGAGGTTTTTTTCTAGCAAATCAAAGTACTGAGTACAATGAAACAAAATGCTAGTTTTTTTAAAAACACTTACAGACCTCATAATTTAAGCTATTTGGGTCCATTTAGCCATTTGAAAGATCAGAGCTTACAAGGTGCAAAGCATGAATTTTGTGATTATTAAAAAACTTACGTAGAATTTTTTTTTGTTTTATAGTCATTACTCTTAGTGTTCATTGTCTGTATTACAGTGAGGAAATTAATGATAATCTAAGCTTGATGCTTCAGTTTAATCTTTGCCAACACAATTTTTCTCTGCTTCAGTCTGAAGTAGTCCAGAAGCAAAATATATGTTTGTAATAGATATGTATAGCAGATGTGAGTTCTGTATTACTGTCTTTCGAAGAAAATTTTTATGTTGGGTTCCATTTGCCTTTTTATTATCTCAAAGCCATTTTAGAGGTTAGAGTTATTCAGTGGAAAGACCAAATACCATTTTTAAATCAGAAGTATCTCAAAATTTTTTATCTTAATCTCTCTTCATTGTACAAGAATTTCAAACAGATGCATGTGATAAGAAGCCCATTTTAATTTACCCAACATAAAAAGGCTGCTGGAAGTGAGATCTGTGTTTACAGGTTCAGTCCTGGTTCCATAGGCCAGAGAAAATGTGGTGGGAAGAGGAGGAGCTGCTAGACCCTCCTGGAATTCTGGCAAAGAGCTATTGTTTTTATTGCACCCAGATTTCACCGGGGAAGCTGATGGAATTATTTCAAAACAAGTACTCTTACCAATACATTTCTGTGAACACGGGGTGGAGGGTGTGTCAGTTCCATGTCAGATCAATTCCAGCTTCATCTGCCTTAGGATTTGGGTGCAGAACTTGCAGTTCACTTCAAATAAGGAAACTGATTATAGCCTGTATTTGTACAGTCCAGTCTAGCAAAAGCATTAGCCCACTTTAAAATTTAGGGCATTTAGGAACACTGTTGTTTTTTCATTATGATCTTCAGGCAGAGGTTCCCTCCCTGTGTCCTTCTGTGCTAATTTTTCTTCCAGTAGTGAGGACTTGCTGTTACCAATCTTTGCTACCAAAGAATTGCCTCAAATTACTTAATACAGGTTTAAATGTAGGGCAGGAAACCTGGATGCAGTGTGTTTATGCACCTTGATATGGAGCATTTGCTAAAATTTGAGAAATCTTACAAAGAAACAGACCTTTTTCCCCTGATAGTTGTTGGGCTATTTAACAGAAAAATTGTGTCTAAATTCTTATTTACATATTAAAGCAGTGGAATGCTTATATATATGTATATGAAAAAAATATGACCAATTATTTTAGAAATAAGATAGCATAGTTTTGCTTTGAATCTGGATTATTTAAGTATATAGTTACATTATTGATCTTTATAGTATTTATTTTTTTTTTGAGTGAATCTCTAACCACTGTTTCTATAGTATTTTAGCAGTGATCCAACACTTTTAACACTAATACACTTCCTAAACCGCGGAAAAGAAGCATTGTTATATCTGGCACTGAGCTTTCAAGTATTCAATCTGTAGTTCTCCTTCATTGCAGTTTAAATGCTTCTCCCTTCCATCCACTGAGATAAACCTTAATGCACGGCTAAAAACAGAAGTCCTTTATCATATCTTCTAAGTGCTACTGGAGTATTTATACCAGTTATTACATATTTACACAATTATTTATTTTGCTACTGCTGTGCCTAAATGATCATGACCTGTGTCAAGGCTTGGATGGGAAGCACTAGCCTCACTATTGTTAAAGACAGAGCTGTAGAAAGGCAGCTGCATACTTAGATCTCATTTCATTTGTTTCTCCAGGGGGTTGTATTAGTAGTGTTTTCATTAGAAATGTTTTTACAGATGTCGGCTATCCAGATATGAAGTCTCTGTAGTGGAGAAGCAGTCAGGAGTTTGGCATTCAGAACAGAAAGAAAAAAAAATCATCTTTGAGAGACTAATTTATAGAAAAATAATTTACTGACTTTCTGATGTGTAAATGTACAGTAACCCCATGGCAGCTCTAATGCAGAGTAATTGAATTCTTGCAAGTATGGTTCTTTTCTGTTCTTAAATTGAAGAAATGCTGCAGCCTGTCGTTCCCTGTCACTGAAGACTAAAATAGTCCCCATTAATAATGCTTCTGGAAAAGTGACGCCCCCTGCTTTGTAGTCCAGTACTCTTTTTTTCCAAGTGAAAAACTTGTGGTAGTTTGACAGAATTTTAAACAATTTATGTATTACTACAAAAAGGTTTGTTCTAACAACATACACGGCGAGTAGATGGTTATGGAAGTGTAGCGTCACTGAGTGTTTGAGCAAAGCTTTTTAATGCAGTCACTGAGACATAACTGCATTGACAAAATAATACGACATCAAAATTTACCGCGAGTTTACTGGGCTAGATGGAGTCCAGGAGAACAGTCCACAGCCTAATACTCTTTCAGCAGTTACTGTACATGGCTCATAGGTTTAAATGTAGTATGAAAAAACCTTCTAAAATCTGAAAACTGTTATGTACTGTGAATATAATAAAATTTTGGTTTACAAAGGTAAATGTAAATAGAGCAGCAAAATTAAATCACAGGAGTTTGAGGAGCAGGCAATCAAGCTAATACATTTTTGTAAAATTACAGTTTAAGAGATGATAAGTATCTGACATTTGTGTATTTACTTGATAGCTTAGCATAAATGAGGGTATTTTTTGGTTTGGTTTTCAGATCTGGAGGTACAGAAAATAATTTTATTGATCTCATGTTAAGAGATGTTGGTTATATAAGACACTAGACCATCAGTATGTTTGCCTGAAAAGGCTATTTTTGACAACAAGATTAATACTGTAATACAATAGGTCATCCAGATCAGGGCTGAAAAGCACCATGAACTGCTGTGTGCTTTATAATTAAACGTGCACACAGCCGAAGTTGGGTCCTGTTCATGTCAGATACGAAGTCAACATGATGCTTCTCATCCCACTGAATAAGACAGTTTAGTAGTTTGTAAAGGCAGCATTGTGGGTATGCTCTCATGAATATCAATGTGTATTTGGTGTCAACCACAGAGCCTATGTGCTGCTCCAGGAACCCTTCCAGCGAGGTATTTTAGAAATACCTGTATTATATGGGTATAGGATGTTTAGTCTAGATAACACTTTTGATGCTGCTATAGCAATAATGTATTTTACTGCAGTTTTCCTGAATGTGGATGCAATGATTTTTTAAATACTCTAACCTACTGGTTTATTCTGACTCTCTGATAATAAAAAATTGGACTGAATAAATGGGGCTAATAACCCAAAGTAAAAGAAAAAAACCCAAACATAGAATATTGAAAGCAAGAACACACCAGCAACCTAGGGAGTTGCTAGGTATATCTCTGTAAGAGGGCACTGCTCTTTGTGGAAAAAGTTGCATGCCTCAGCAACATGGTTATGTGTCTGTAAACCGTGTTTCACCTCCTGTCCCATCCTTACACATCTTGCAGAACACATGGCTTTTGGTTTTGTTTTTTTTTTGACTCTATCGTCTTATTGCATATAAACAGCAAATCATTAAGAGGTTTACCTGAGGATACAGATTTTTATGCTCTGATCCCATTTCATTTACTTATATCACCATCAATGCAGATGGCTTGTAACTGCTTAAGCAGAAGTAGGTAGGCTTTGCAGGAGGGCATCTTAAAAGCCATTGTGTCTCAAACGCTGTGTAAGGGGCAAGCAATGCTTTGCCATCCTTACCAATAGCTTGGGCTGCAGTACTTTGTGCAACACAGCAAAATCTCTCCTGAGTCACACATAAAGGTGATCCTGTTGGTAGGCTGAGGGTTGGACGCCAAGTCTGTGGTTTCTCTGCCCATCTTGGTTATAGGGGTGTTGAGTGATCTTAAACAGGTCTCTAGGCTTTCATTTCCTATCAGCAAAATGAGAATAATGTGGGAAAAGCTTTTCTGTGTAAGTGGTTCACAAACTGCTTTAAACTCCAGCTAGTTGTGTTGTTTGCAGTTGTCTTAATGCCCTTAAAGGGATGAATACTGCTGGCTTCTACTGAGATGGTTCTTCAGCAAATGAGTACAAGCTATTTACTTTGCTCTTTTATAGTAGATAAATCAGTATATTCTTTCAGTCTTCTGGCTAGCTACAAATTCACCTGAAATCTTTAGAAAAAAGCAAAAATTACTTCAATCTTTCTGTATAACTCTGATTTCTTGGGAAATTAAGAGTCTAAGGCTGCAGCCTTATAAGAAAGGCTAGGTTAACCTTTTTGTTAAAGCATTAAATAAAATGATTTGTTGAGGCCCGGAAAAAAAGACAAAATATCTGAAGTTTTGGGTCTGCCCCAGACAAGATTTTTTTGTGGTATCGCGCAGTACTATTTACTCTTGTTTCTCTCTTGGTAAGATGAAGGTGATTTCTCATTATACTGATGCTTTGATGAATAGCTAGTTAATGCTTGGTTGTTACAGCTATTTAAAAAAGAAAAGGTCAAGCATTTTTTGCCGTATCCCATCTATTGAGTAAATAAGTAATTGCAAGGGTTTTAGTGAAAACTTTTATAGGAAAATCATTTCATGACTTATTAGTATTGAAATACTAATAAAAGCAAATCCCTATTGTCCTAACAAACATGACAAATACTTCTGGAAATGAATCTTGAAGGTGGGGTTACTCTTATCTAAGTAACTCTAAAATGCTGTGAAACCAACAGGCCACTGCCCACATGCCAAACATGACTGTGCCCATGAGATGGTCGCACATTCTCTATCCTGGTCTGGAGCTCAGTACAAAATCTCAGGGGCTGCTGGGGCACAGATTGGGCCACAGTGGGAGAGGGAGGTGACTTTGAATCATTGCACTTTGCATGACATGGAAAAGATACTTTTACTGCTGCTCACAAAACCTAAACCTTGCCCTGTATGGCAAGAAATTCCCATTTCTTTGTCAGAGTGGACTTCTACACACACACGTTTTTTTTCTCCTTTTCCTGTTATCAAATGTACACATGATGATGAAAATAGCAGATTTCACTAGCAAGCAAATTGTTTCTTTACAGTGAATAATAGAAAAAAATTATAATTAAACATGCAGACAAATCATATGCTACTTTATGTATTATTGTATTTGATCAAGCAACCTTGATCAAATAATTATTTTTTGAAAAGCAGTACCTGTATAAAATTAGTTTGCTTGCTTTTTAAAGATAATTTTTATGCGTACTCAAACAATCTTTCACAAAGATCTGAGGGTTTTCATGAGTTTTCTTTTTTGCCCTTCCTTTTATACTTACTGAATACTTAATTCAGATCCATCTGCATCTTTATCCCGGGAGGTATCCCACTACTCTAGAATATCTTAGCTAAAATTGATGCTCGTAGAATAAAACAACAACAACAAAAAAGAGAGAAAAGCCTGTCCATGTGTTTAACTTGATTGCTGCTTATTTTTCCACCTAAGTTTCAGATAGAAAGACATTTTATACTTTATGGAATGCAATTTTTACGGAGCATGGACACCATACTATCTTGTGCACCATGAAATAACAAGCTTGTATGAGTACAGGCAGGGCTGCTGTTTGTACTGCCAGATTCAAACTCTAAGTTAGATAGCTTTTGGCAGTGAAAGCACCTAGTCTGTTACTTATACACCAGTTAATCCTGACTTAGAAAAAAATGAAAGTCCATCTAGGGCCTTTAAAATCTTAGCTTAACTTTTACACTGTGCTAAGAGGTGATTTAGAGTATGTCACATTCAAGACTATAATTCCTCAAATCTTCCCACTGTTGTAGGCATTAGGTCTTTAAATGCTAACACTTTTTTTACACAAAAATTTAAGAATTAATACTGAGCCAAACTACAAAGCAACTTTTAGTGGGCTTGGCTCAAAATTTGTTCTATACTCACAAGAAGAGAAAGAAGGCAATTACTGTTGTCTGCTTTTTTAACAGAGGAACAAGGACTGCAGTGAAGAATAGCAGTGCAAAGGAAATAGACCACCCTATGTGGTTTGAACAAAGTTTAATATATATATATATATATATCTGTGTGTGTGTGTTTAAATATGCTGGTAAAAAAAGGAACATAGTAAAAAGAATCCACACAGGTTTGTTAGGGGGTTTTTTTGAGGCAGAGAAACTTGTTTTATCTCATGGTGCTTTCTTGGTTTTCTTCTGTAGCACAGAGCAGTACTTCACTAGCTCAGCAGCCAGATTACATAAAGTCATTTTAGTAAGAAACAACATTCTCTTTGGGGACACAAGAGGCAACATGTAATCTGGTTCACAATACCATCTCTAATTCTCTTATCCTTAGGAAAAAAACCAACTAAACAAAATCTAACCATCATTTGGGGGTTTCCTTACAGAGATTTCTCAAATCTTGCATTTATTCATGTAATCCTTATCAATACATATTTTTAAAATATCACAACCTTGACTCCCTTTTCTAACTCCACTTTTATTATCACAGTATCTATTTTAATGGCTATTAAGCTACAATGTCCGTACCTTATCTTTGTCAGTTAATGTATCTAATTCCACCATCCCAGAGGGAATAAACCTGAAGCTAAAGCCTGCAATATATTATAGAATCAAGAACGCTTATGCAGAACAAACAGAGGATTTAGCTTGGATAAACAGCAGAGAGCTCAGTGTCTTTTATGTCCAGAGCTCAGGACTGGATGAAAAAAATGACTATAAATCATCCCTGTGAAACAACATAACATAAATGTTGTATGTTTATTTAAAACTTTATACAATCATTTATCTGGGCTATAGCTCAGTTTCAAAAAGTGGTCTGCCATAATGAGGTACTGAGACTAGCAGTGATCAAGAGTAAAATGATATATAGTCTTCAACCAGAATTTGCTTATGGGAAGAATGGAAAGCACTTAAGCAGACACCAAGTATCTATAGCTAGTAGATCAAGCAGGAGGATAATGCAATAATAACAAAAACTTTGATAAATTTTTTCCTGTTTCTCTTCAAAATATCACATTTCTTGTAACGTGACATTGTTTTGAGAGCTAAGCAGCCAGCAATTTATGCCTAAATTTTCACACTTGAATAAAGACTGATTTGTTGTGAGTGTCCAAGGTATGACAGCTTGTTCTACCAGACTTAAATTAAGAAAGAGGCTAAGTCTTTGTCTGGCCTTGCATTCCAGGGAGAAGCACTCTTTAATATGTGCTGCTGGTTTTTTTTCTCACAGGAGCAAGCACTTCTGTGATTTCATGGCTCGCAATTGCTAATTTTCTTACTTCAGGAAATCTAAGAGCCACTGATTATATGTTTACCATCTAAAGGAGGCAGGCAAAAATATAATGCAGCTTTTCCTGCAGAAGGAGATTTTTCCCTGGAGTGCTCCAGAGGAGAGCCTGTAGGGTCCTAGAAGATGCCGGTGTTTGACCCCAGGGGTGCCCAAGCAGCCATCAGGTTCCAGGACAGGGTTTAGCCATGACATCCCAGGCAGGACTGGTGCACCTCTCATGATGTGTGGGCATGCTCTGGCACACAGCAATTCCCAACACAGCACTTTTTACTTTACATCTCCATGTCATTCCAGCAGATCTTCCTCAGTGGAGAAGATTCTGTGTTCTGTGGCACAGTAGGTCCCACCCAGCACTTAGCAAAATGTCTTTGGCAGTGGCAGCTTCTGCTGTGACAGCAGGCACTGTCCCTCTCTCAAGGTGCTGCATGCAAAGGTTTTCAACTCTGCCTGACAAATCTCCCATCTCTCTGACAGTGCATTTGGACCCCAAACTCCGTAAGTTTTCATTTCCTCCAGAGATGATCTGGTGGCAATTTAAAGCCTGCTCTCTATTACCAAATTAATGTTTATTTAAGCCCTCTCTGTTACTAAATTAATGTTAATTAAGCTGCTCTATGTTACTCTAGCAGTATTATTTGATTTTGCAGGACTATGGGTCTATTTGTTAGTCACTAAAGAATTAACCATCAAAAAAATAGTAAATCAAGTCACACTAATTTCACCTAGATATTTTGATTTATTTTGTGGTCCATGAAGATGGGGGCCTGCAGAGATGGGGCTGACTGAAGCTCTATATCTCCTGACAAGAACATCAGAGGTGAAGCCTTCTGCCCCATTTCCCCTCTACAGTTGACAGCACCCTGTAAAACAGTGCTGTAAAGAGCACAGAGTCATAAATACTTCTATGCCTATGCAGCTCCGGATGTTTTCAAGCAAATATATTTATTATGTCAATAACTATAAAAAAAAAGATTACTTATTCAATAATTCATAATGGTTTCAGAGCTGCTGGAGGCTAATATGGCTCACTTTACTTTAGATAACTTATAAATGTAGATTATTTTCATGACAGACTGAAATTACTTTCTGGTGAATATTTACTTGAGCTTTAATTTTCTTATTAACCCAACATGTACTAGAAAAGAAGATGATGGTGCTGCTGTCTTTCTCATGCTGCTCTCCCAGATGAGACACTTCTCTGAGAAGTGTTTTGTGGAAGGAAGGTGTTAAAAATTCGTCCATGCCGTCAACACCAGAGCAAACTCTTGTGGGTTTTTTTGGTAGTTAAAACTGTTTTGTATTTCCAGCATCTGCTTTTAAACAAACAACTCTATGAGAAATAGGGAGGGCTGAGCCACTGCTCTACCCACAAGAACTTCTCCTGAGCCCTGCAGCAGCTCTTGCACAATGCCCATGTGCCCAGGACAGCCCTGGCAGAGCTGGAGCATCCTTTGTGGCCAAGGCACCTGAGGGAGGGATGGGATGGCAAGGGGAAGCTGGGTGACAAGATAATGGGTCAGGCACATCAGGCACCCCCATATCCTGAGGGATGCAGGACGCTGCCACCATCAGACCCCTCCAAACTTCATCCACATGGGATAATTGCCTGATCCTGGTCTGTCCATTACTTGCACATGGCACTTACTGAAACAGAAGTGGCATCAAAAATCCTAAAAAATTATTTAAATGGCTCTGGAGTTTTCCCCCTCAGAGTAAGTAAAAGCTGGGATATCTTCTGGAGAAAAGGAGCAGAGAAGGGGCAGGAGGCAGCAGGAGGAGGAGGGACCCCCCCTATGTCCCAACGGCAGGCTGATTTCCTTCTCTTTTTTGCTAGGTGAAATATGACATTCAAGATACTCTGTTAAGAATGTGTCTATATCCCAACAATCAAAACATTTTAAGTGAGAGCTACTGTGATGGTGCTTGAACTATCTGAAGAAAACATTTATTGTACACACAGGAAAACTTAACCGGAGCAAGTTTAGGGTGGCTTTTCTAGCTTGTTGTTTGAAGTTAAATTTTGCAAGCTAATGGCTTTTGAATTTACTAATGTCTTTTCCACAATGTCTTTATATCAAACAAGACACATCTATTCTATACTTCTTCAACATGGAATTGTTTTATTAATTTAATTTTGCACATGCAAGAAATATGCAAGCACAGGAATCCATAAATACAGGCACATTAAAAATAAACCTTGCCGTAACACCAATAAAATCTAGCAACAAATATTTGAAAACTTGAACTCTGTACAAATATGCAAGAAATCCACTTGGAGCCTGTTTAGAGCCAGTTTCTGGGCAGAGAAGGGTGATAGGGGAGTGTGCCCGAGGCCGTGCGCCCCTGGCTAGAGCTGGGCTTGTCCCCACATGGCAAAGCCGCAGGGAGGGTGTGCCACGGGCACCCTCCCTTCCCAAAGCCATGCTGCCACACCGAGGGCTCCACTCCCCAGCCTGCCGGCTGCTCGCCCCACGCCAGCATGGACAGAGAGCACCCGCTCTCTTTAATCACTTAAGGAGTTACTTATGATATGCAACTAAATATTTAGTTGTGCAGAGGACAGCTTGTCACAGACAGCTTTGTTGCTAGTGTATACAAATGCTGGTATGGCACTGGCTTCCTCCCTGCGCACACAGAGCTGCACACACGCTGACCACAGCCTAAATAAGCTGATTTATTTGTTTCAGTTATTTGATAAGTGCATCATACCTCAAACCCTACAAAACCACTTTGAGAGGATTATAAGTTTTATGATGTGAAAAGATTACTCTGAGTGTGCTGGGCAAAGTTTATATTCAGAGACTGTGCAGGAGGCATTCATAGAGGCTGGAGAACGAGGCTTGATAGATCAAAAAGGGATTTTCTTTGTTGCTGCACCACTTGCTGGATTTTTTTCTTTCTCTTTTCTTCCATTAAAAGAATGGCCCTGGCGAGCCCTGGATTTGCTAACCTTGTGACGCTCCTCTGCCTTACACTCAACAACGGGAATTTCAGGATCTACACTTATTTAAAAATAAGAAGCCATCATCTCACTGGCAAATGAAGAGAGGGGAGAGCTGAGTCTGGGGGTTACCTGTAAAATGTGTCTGTGAGGCTTATCCTGAGCCGGGAGTGTGGGGAGAGTGGCTCAGCCCAGTTTCCCTCAGGACTCCCTGAGTACACCACTCCCAAGCACAGGGCCCCAGGGAGGCTGGAGCAAACAGGGCATCTGTAGAGATGCCAGGTACTCACCCAGTCTTTAGGAGGGCTGTCCCATCACCCCCATGGTGAGGACCAGCATCCACTAGCTCCAGTGCAGCTGAGGGTCCAGAGTGGTCAGCAGGTAAGGGGAGAGTTGAGAACAAGGCTTGGCTTTGGCCTTGATCTGACAATGTTGTGCTCACCTTGTGTGGCTTTGCTGGGCTTGACACTTATATCCTGACATGGAAGAGAAGAGAAAATAATTTAGCCTTTTTACCCTTAATGTTTAATGTTAGACAGCTCAGGGAATAATTGTAAATACGAGGGAGGAACAAAACCACTGACCTATGTTTCCACCCATTCTTTTTAAAAGAATGGTCTTGCCACAGCAATTGTTAAATACGGTGCTCTAAAATTCTTGTATTAACAGGGAAATGTGGATTAACTGGGCAACACAGGAAAGAAAACAGGAACAGCAAGTGGAGGTAGTGCACACAGCATCATAGAAGGCTGCTGACCTCAGAGGGCTTTGCTCAGGTGCTGGGGCAGCACTCAGGGAGGGTGCCTGGGGGTGCTGCTTTCCCACAAAGTCCCCTGGGTCCTGCCTGACCTCATCCCCTCTGTCCTGGCTGCATCACAGTGGGATGCTATTACCCTCCCCCCCCACCTCCCTCATCACATGATTGGGCAGTGCTGCCCCATAGAGCTCTATTAAAAAATGTGCTCGTGCCCAGCACTGCACAGTCCACAGTACTCTGCTGTTACTAAAAAAGCATTTATATTATATTCTGTCTCCTGTGTCTTTCAAAAGGGAGTTTTTATGTGTCACCAGAAAACACTGGGTAACACACTTTATTAGCCTCATGATATTGTGGGCCATCAATACTTGTCGAGGCCTGATGAGATCATGCTACAATTGTTAATCAGAGCAAAGGAAGGAGGTGGAGTAGTGGGAAATACCTTTAGGAAAGAATCAATTAGAGAGAACAGTACTGCAGGTAAGCATGAGGTGTGTTTTCCAGTGTAGAACAGCCGGCAGCTGCTCAGCCCATCACTGAAGTTTAAACATAACTTTCATTTAATAACAAACATTCTTTTTTTCAAGGAGAGAAGAAACACTGCATTAGCAGAACACGCTTGTGATCACTGCATGGCTCTTTCAACCATTATCAGCCTCCTTAAGACCCATTATTTAGGAAAGTACTTAATTGCACAGCTGGCTTTAAACAGATGGGGTGTTGCTGGGATAGTCTCATTTATTCTTTGTTAGACTAAAAGGTTTCAGCTTAAGAGGTTGCCCAGCACAGCTCAGCATTGATTACTCACTTGGAAGGGTGCTCTTGACTTGGGTTTTTCCTCTTCAGTGAGGACCCATTTCCTGGAGAGGGATGTGGATTAATTTTTACTTCTTTGCATCTTCGTAAAAACTCAGAGCAAAGGCTGAGCCTGCTGCCAAAGTGATCTGAGTGTCAGATCACAGGGGAGGTGAAGGATATGGTGAGACCAGTGCCACCATGCAGTGACCACCAGGATGTATTTAAGCAGCGTGGCTCCAGGTGATGTTTGGTCTGCAAAGCCTGCTACTGTTTGGTACTGAGAGTGCCCAGCTCCTCTCTGCTGTATTTTTCATCCTGCCCAGGGTCAGAGGAGGGTAAGCTTTTTGTGACAGAGCTGTGGAGATTGAGTGGTCATATGACTTTTTCTAGGACTGCAGTAGAAGTCTGCAGCTCCAGTGATCACCACTCATCCCTCCAAATTCTTGCTTGAGTTCCTAGGAGGACCCTTTAGATTGTGGTCAGTGTGAAAAGCCCAAGATACTTTGGTGACACTTGGGGTGAAAAACATGGAATTTACAGAAGATGTTTTGCCCACCTAGGTGAGAATGAAACATGAGAATGAAAAAAGTTCAGCGGTTTCCATCCCTCAAAGTAATTCAGACCAGGGTAATGATACATGCCAGGCTGATTGCTCAGTGCTACCAGCATAGGTAGCACTTTGTCTGGTTTAAGAAGTACAAATATCTGTAACTTAGACACTCCTTACTGATTTGGTGCCAAGTGGAGAATTTCAGGAAAAAAATGAGGAAAGAATCAGATCAGACCCTGGTAACTCATACTGGCAGAGTGCTTGCAACACATCTCCCCATACTTTTCCAGGGATACAAATAAGAATGAACTTTGCATGTCTGGGACCAGCCATCCTTTAATAGGAGAAACCTAGAAATCCTATTGCATTATTAGTACAGCAAGGTCCTACTCTATTAATTTGGTTCCTAGGGAAGTCATGTTGAGAAACAAATGAGTCCTTAACAGTCCTAGCAGAACAAATACAGAGAAATAAGCAGTAAACCATAATACCTCCTCAACCAGCTGAATATTTCAGAGAGTCCCCAGAGTTATTTTAAGAAATTCTCATAGACAATCCTTGATCTGAGCTATGTCAGCACTTCTGAGAGATTCCCTAAGGACTTGTGGCAGGAGGTACCTAATCCCTGGTTAATAAGGTCTCTATCTTTACAGCACAGTGAATGGGCTCTTATGAATGTTAGACACAGCACCAAACTTGGGCTTTCATTAGAGGGTAGAAGTAGGTTGGGGTTTTTTAGTGCATTTCTCCCAGTTTAAATTAAGTACATGAACTCAGTAAGTATAAAGAGAGCAAGAAATCTCAAAAACAAAATTCCAAGTGAGAAAACCCCCACACCACCAAAACAAAGCACCAAAAAAACCACAAAACAGAACAAAAAACCCACTAGAAACAGGAGGGCAGCAATCATGAATCAGCAGATGCTTTTACAAGCCAAACGTTTAGTTTTACTAAAAGGCGCCTTCCTGAACTACTGACCAAGGGAATAGAAATTCCTCAATGAGATGAAAATATGATTCCCTGTGACCTCTAGGAGCTGCTTATGTTGCTGGGTATCTGTACTCTCTTCTGCTCTGAAAAGAACTGGGGGTCTGCATTTAACAATAGCAATCTTATTCCACGGCTCTTCTAGAACAGAGGTACTGTCAAAAGCATTCCTGTGTAAGTCCTGATGTATGTGATGACTGCACTGGGTACGGGGACAACAAAGCTGTTTAAAAGTATAAATTTACTGTCCATTGATTAGCACAATTCCTGCAGGCCTCATGAATTTTTTTTTTTAATGGATATCAGGTACAAGAACAAAGCTGAGAAATCAAATGCAAATCTGCTTTGCTCAGGGCAAAATTCTGAGTTCATAGTTTACTTCTATGCCTTGTAGAAGTACTGCAATTGACAATGCATCTGATAAATGGGGAAAAAAAGTCCTAAATATTCCAGTTTTGGTGGAATATTTCAGTTCAGAAGGGACCATTAGATCATGCAACCTCATTTTTGTTTATCAGAGGGCTTTCTATTTAATCTAGCTGTAGTTGGATAGGACCCAGTGGCCCCTTTGGCTGGAGAACACTTGCCTTGACTCAACCATATCTCCCAGAAACATTCTCAAGCTTAATATGAGGACATGGGTTTAGGCACTAAGCATCCTGCCTGCCCACATTCAAATCCTATGTATCCCTGCCAGGTTGATGGGAGGAGAACTCTTCAATAAGTCTGACAGGGCCAGATCCTGAAGCAGCCAGCAGGAGGGAGAATTTCTCTAAACCCATTTGCAAACAATTTTCACTGAACACTTCCGTAAACCTTCTGGGCTCTGTAATTCAACACTGGCTTTGAGCTCCAGCCTTTTATTGGCAGTGTATCTTGGCTTGATCTCATGCCTCCAATGCTAAAAGCCAAGTTTTGAAAATTAAACTGTTGGGTTGACTACGGGTTAGATACACTCTCAATCCAAGTACAGCAGTCCTTGAATATGTTTGTACTGATTTACAATGAAATCAGTCTTTCAATCTTTTTTTTGGTCAGTTTTTCCTCTTTTTCTATCAGAATTAATAATAAAATCAGTTCATTGAAACTGCCTCGCTTTCTGTTGAATTCTGGAGTCCTTATGGACATATGTAGCTCTGGCTGTTGTAAGACTGGTGTTTCCAGTGCTTTTAAGTAATTCCCCACTCCCAATCCCTCTCATGGCAAACAAGTATTTGATGTGAATAGAGCAAAAGGCGATGGGGAAAAATAAGACTGTGCAATGGAGACATACTTTAGGAATCAGATAGAGATGGAAAGAGTAAAAAGGAAAGATTTCATCCATATTCTTCTCGATAAGCAGTGACAAGGCATGATAGTTTTTTATTTAGGTCTTGCAGTTTCCTTGTCATGGGCAAGAGAACCTGGTAAGATGAAGTTTCAGTTTAACTTAGTTTTGGATTTAATACTAAGAAATCTTCACACGATTTTGTTTTATCATCTCCGGGCCTCATGTGATGCTTCACTCTTGTGTTTCCGTGTGTTCTGCTGCTGCCATACAGTGACATTCACTTTTCATTTTGTCCTCCTCATGGACAAGAGGTGATCTCTTTGTTTCCAGGTCTCAAGGCTACTGAGCATACTGGACTTTCTGTGCCCTTAAAATAAAATGCCGACAAGATACAAACAATAAAAGATTTGCCACCTGTGTCAGGGGGTAAGGGTAATTTAAGTCAAATAGAAGATATATGTATATATGAAATATGTATATGCATTTCTGAATTTCTTTTTTTTACTGGCTTGTGTTATTCCCTTCATTTTTGCCTGACTAATAATACAATACTGTGTTAGTTTAAAGCTAACTTAGGAAACTATGTAGCATAAGGGACTCATAACTTTGTATTCTTCTGGGAACTTGCCTAGACACTCGAAGTGTTCCCACAATAGGTGGACTAAGTGTTTGCTGGTGAGACATCATATGGCAGCTTTGAGATGTCTATCACTCATCATACCAGTTTTCTAATTTTTTCCTTACAATTCACTATATCTCTTGGGAAAGTTTACCTTGGAAAACTGTTGTGGGAGTAGAATGAAATGTTTTGATCTGGTAAATGGAAATGTGAAGTTGTGACCACTTTCCTCACCCTAAATACCACAGAAGCTCAGCACAGCTCTCCATAGTCAAACATCCTCATCAACCAGACAGGTGCTGTTTTACTTTTGCACTCTCTTAATCCAGGATGCGTTTGCATTTCTCATTTATGTTTCATCTCCATTTGGGAAGCATTCTTTCACAAATATTTGCAGAGGCTGTGCCTAGTAGGATCATTCAGGCAGCTGTTGACCATAGTGTCACAGGGACAGGAATACATCCTTGGAAAAAAATTCGTGCACATTTGTGTGTGCACAAACTTATGCACTCTTCCTCACAGCCCTTCTTCCCTCTGCTGCTCAGAAACCCTGCACCTACAGGGGCACACATGGACATAGTGCATGTGCAATGATAGAATGTCACTGAAGCTAAAGTTTAACTTCCTCATATGAATAAAACTAATGGTGCTATTTAAATACAATAAAAACATGCAGAGCTGCACTGCCAAGTTGTGCAAGGTCACATTGCAATGTGTCGGCTGTAAAGATTTCCAAGGAGCCTGTTTTCTTGAGTAATAGCAGTTGGAGAAATGCACTTATCTGAAGAATGAGACTGTTATAGGTTTCTGTAAATCAAACCCTAGCCAAAGAGCAGTTCCTTAATATCCATTTTCCACTTCAGCCCTTTGACTGTGGCACACACACTGGACTAAATCCTGCCCAGCTCACATAAACAGCCCGTTCAAATCGATGCTGACATGACTGACACTGTGTAAAAGCAGGAGATAGGTTGAGTAACTCCATGCAAGTAGGAATAGAAGAGTTTGGTGCTTTCTGCACATCAATATTGGAAGTGAGACCAGTCCCAAATTTCTCTTCTAGATGGGATCAAGCCATATAAGGTTCCAGTTAAACCAAGCTTGTGGGAAGTGATGTAAATTTGAGGGACTGAATCACAAAAAAGCAGTGGATCCACAGCTGCCACCTTTTGGGGTTCTATCACATCTCCTGCACTCTCAGGCGATGCACACCATTAGTGGGTGTCCTTGGGGTTCACAATGGGTGATCACTGAAAACTCTTCAAGGTGCTTTTTGAGGTGGCTCTAAGTATTTTTCCCTTTAAATTCCTGCTTGTGGTTGTCAGTACCAGGGAAATGAGGCTCCCGTCCAGCACAGCTTCTTGCCACAGGTATGCATGAGACTGGCTCAGTTTCCTCCTGTTTGGGGAATATTTGGGCATGTTAAAAACAGCTGCTTTGGGGAATCCCCTCTTGTGCAGAGCTACCACAGCAGTAGGTGTCAGCAGGGAGGTGGTGGGGCAGGGTCCTGTGTGAGCCCCCACAGCCAGGGGCTGCCTGGGGAATGGGAGACGGCTCCTGGCACCACACTGCTCCCCAGCACGGCACCCAGCGCCGCACCACGGCATGTGGGGCTGCCTTCCCTCCAGCCAAGAACACCGGCATCTGTAAAGTGTTTTTTACAGATTCTATTAAACACTATTATTCACAGGAAGCCTTAGAAAAATCTAACACTACATTCACTTCTAAGGTATAATAGATGTAAAGTCTTTTTTTTAAGTCATTTTAATGCGATCATTTGTTGGGCCTTAGGGTAAAATTACGTTTCACAGCTCCCTTGTTCCCATGCTATGTTAAAAAAGAGATTGATGTCTGAAATTTCAACTGTATTTGTCTTACGAATTTGTCCGACTCCCTGGAGAATAATTGTCTCATATCATTTGAAGGCTGGTAATTCCTTTGGAATGACCTCTGTGTTATAATTACAGCAAGAGTACTAGCATGTAGCTAGGCAAAGTGAAAGTTAATGTTCTTGGTTTCTAGCTTTGTTATTTTTATTAAACTGTTCCCCTTTAAAAGAAATACCTGGAGATATGGACTCTTACTCAAAAGGGCTTTTTGCAGATAACACAAAATGTCATTTTTCCTGCAAAACATTACATGCATTAACAATTATCTGAAGGTTGCAATGTGTTCTTAAAGTCATGTGCATTTCTGGAATATATTAGAAGAATTGGAGACTTCAACATGTCTTTTGCCTCAGGATTATTTATTTTATCCCACTTCAAATGTTTTGAAATTTTTTGAATATATATTCAGCCATGGCTCATGTCGTTTTTCTATCATGATGTGGGATTGAACTGACAATAACCTAAATATACCTTCTCCTTAGGAAAGAAAATCCTGCAGAGCTGGGAAGAAATCTAGAGAAAACTGGTGAGCAGATCAAAAGGCATAGAGAATTAGATAGGCACTTGCAGAAGTAACGAGAAAGAGGATGCAATTCGGCGTATGGCTTTGTCCTGTTTGTGTTGGTCTCTGTGGACCATCAGCCCTGAGTCTGAGCCATGCCAGGGCTGCATGAGGGGGTGCAGAAAGAAAACCCTCCCTGCAGCCCTGGGGGCACTCTCACTGACGTGCAGGCACTGGGATGTAGAATTACTGTTACCATTACAACGATTTACATGCTCGAAACCTGTCTGCCTCGGCAAAGTGATAAATACCTCAAAATATTATACATTATAAGGCCTATTCCATTCTTGATTTACAAGGTCAATTGCCTATACTAAACTCTCTTAATGTTGGTGGGAATTTATTTTATAAATTTTCAGCACACCCAGAAAGGATATGGGAGTTAATCTGTCGTGATTCTTCTCTCTAGGGGCAGGACCAGCATCTTACTTCCATCAACCATAGTTCTTACCCACATTTTTGGGTGATATTTGAAGGTAAAAATGTGGTTTGGTGAGTGGGATGGGGATGCATGCTTCATTTAAAAAGAAAACATAGACTCTGCTTAATACATTTATTGCATTATAGTTCTAAAATGGGAACATTTATCATTTGTTATACTAATAGCTGAGATATTATTAGTATTTTTTTTAGCCTCTGCCCACTGTGAAACTATGATATCTTACAGTGGATTTTCATTATTTATTAGTGGATAGGTTTTCAGGCATGTTATGGCCTTAGACCAGCCCAGTTATAGCTCTGAAACACTGGAGTAGCCCATCTTCATTATTAAGAGATACGTATCTATAACCGTTTAATAATGACTACAAAAAAGTGCCACTCCATCTTTTGTACTCTCTTGAACAATGTCCTTGTTCAATGTCCTTGAACGATGTCTTCCTTTGTCCAGTGAGCAAAAAACCAAAACTGAGACTTCTGAAACCAGCTGATGAATCTTTAGGGATAGTCCATATGACCCTGCACTCGCAGGCAACAAGAAAGTTTTGATCCTTCTTTCAGCAGCTGAGCTCATCTCTATTTTTCCTTCATATTTTCTGATAATTCTAGAGGGCTATGCCTGGTTTCTGAGCTAGTAACAGCAATATAAAATTTCATATTTTTTGGCTGATTTAAAGCATATATGCTTTTTGTTAACTTAGAACAGGAGGGGCTCAAATTCATGTCATAAATGGCCTAGAACACTCACAAATGTATGGGCATAAAGTCACTAAAAATAAAGCTTCCCGAACTTCTTTTAGTTAAATGACTTGATGTATTTGTAAAGCAGTCTTGCATGGAGGCAGTGTGGTGACAGAATTAAAGGAAAATGAGAAACTTTGTTGAAGCTTAATGAGAATTAATGTTTTGGCCATTGAACTTGATGGATATGTTGGAAAAATAGTTAAAGTGCTTGCTATGTTAATGTCAGCTGACATAACAATTGTTTCCAGAGAACCAGACTTCTGAATCCTCATATAAAGCACTGGGGAACTTGAACAACACAAAAGAATGTAAGGTTTGGAGAGAATGGGGGCAGGGGAAGGAAAGAAAAACATTATATAAGTTTAGCTACTTCCAGCTCATTTTTCCCCATTGAAATAATGAACATAATGGTGTCTCAACAGCAGTCCAAGCCAAGTTTAGAGAGAGCTTCAGGAGTGCTATCTTAAGCACAAGAACCATCCCGTGCACTTACCAAGCTGCACCGAAGAGTCTTTAATTCATGTCTGTAATCCCACATTGAAATGAAAACTGGTTTATAGGAGGAAAGGTAATAAAAACCTTGGGGAAAAACCTAATCTCTTGACTAGCTGAAGAGTGCTCTCCTCACTGAACGCAGAGGACCCAAAAGCAGTGCACAGAGTCTAGTGCTGTGTGTGCACAGCAGGGAGGCAAAAAGACAGCCCTGACCTTTTTTCCACAGCACAGGCCCACCACTACCCTGCTCAGTGGAGATGGAGAAAGCAAGAAGTATCCTCAGTGCTTGCAGCCTTGGACCCAAACACTCCACTGCTCTGAAGTTTTCAGTCTTCATCTGTGCTGTGCTTCAGCACCCAGGCATCAGCTATGCCCCAGGGGCCCCTGATGGCTCCCAGAAATCTCACACCCTTTGTAAACTCCTTTCTGCAAGGAAATTAATCTTCTTTTTTTCTTTCTTCTTCCTAAGTGCATCATATAATTCAAGATGCTACAGAACAACTTTATTTGGTCTGGATCAGCTGGTGTTTGAGCTGGCAACAGCCCACAAAGGTCCTCTGCCATAGTTATCATGTTGCACACACTCATTAACCTCCCTGTATAAAATAATGAGTAGAATATGCACAACATTACCAGTTTTTCATAAGTTCAAAACCCAGAAGAACCCACAAATCACCGGAGGAAAAGTTTACAGCACTGGGGTAAATTGGAGGACACATCTATTGCTGTGCCAATACAAAAAAAAAAAAAAAAAGCCTTTTCATTGTGAAGACAGATGTGTTCATTTTCACACCACACATGCACAAAACCCCATCCTGATGGTTTCCCATAAACTGGAGACTTATCAATGGAAAATGAAAGAAGATGTACTATCTCTACCTTCTCTCCCCCTCACATTTTCTGAAGCCATGTAGAAGCCTCCATGTCATTTGTTTGGAATTCTCCATGTATCAGGGCAGTGAGGGGATCTAAACAACATACTTTGTGCAAAGAGGAGCTTTGTAGCTCTTGCTTCAACTCCAATGTTCAGCTCTTGTTATCCAGCACAGCTGGGAAAGGGGTTTTGATGGAATGACCCTTGGTTCCCACCCACTACTTGGGCTGTGGTAGTCAAGATTGTTCTTCCAGTCTATTTCAGTGACTGCCAGAGGCAGCTGAGAATCATTGCGAGGTATAAAATGTCCTTACTGCATATTTTCTGAAAAGCCTGACCCAGTAAGGGCAAATTTTCCATTATAGACTTGAAGTTTAGGTTTTAAAGCTTTGCTGGTCCCCACACAGGGCAACTCTGTAGGCTGCTAGACTCCCAGTGTACATGTTGCTTGCATATAAGGTACTTCCATCAATTTTAAAGTAGCCAGCTTCATTCTTGAAAATGCTTAAATAGCCACAGATTGTATTTCACAAGATAACAGCTCTGGTTAGTCCCAACTGCATATATGTTGCTTAGGTCACAGAGAGTGTTGGCTGTTTCTAGAAGAGCAAGAGTGATGACCCTGGTAAGGACAGGCCTGTCAGCCTCACCTAAGTTACTGGTAAAATTATGGAGAAGATTATTCTGGTAGTTACTGAAAAATACCTGAAAGAGCTGATTGTCCTGCTCTGCTGTGCACTCTTATGGCCTAACCTTCAGTATTGTGTGCAGTTTTGGACACCACAATATAAAAAAGACATTAAGCTGTTAGAGAGTGTCCAAAGGAGGGCACAAGGATGGGGAAGGGCCTTGAGGAGAAGCCGTGTGAGGAGTGGCTGAGGTCACTTGGTCTGTTCAGCCTGGAGGAGAGGAGACTGAGGGGAGACCTCACTGCAGTTACAACTTCCTTGTGAGGGGAAGAGGAGGGGCAGGCACTGATCTCTCTTCTCTGTGGTGACCAGTGACAGGACCCAAGGGAATGGCCTGAAGTTGTGTCAGGAGAGGTTTAGGCTGGATATTAGTTAAAGGTTCTTTCCCCAGAGGGTGGGTGGGCACTGAACAGGCTCCCCAGGGAAGTGGTCACAGCACCAGCCTGACAGAGTTCAAGAGGTGTTTGGACAATGCTCTCAGGCACATGGTGTGACTCTTGGGGTTGTGCTATGAAGGTCCAGGAGCCAAATTTTGATGATCCTTATGGTTTGCTTTTGACACAGGATATTCTATGATTGTATGATTTTTGAGCCCCATTGCAAACCTCATCTTAGAAGGGTTCACCTGCCCTGGCTCCATCTTTTCCATCTTTCCTCACATAGAAAACATGAGAAAAACATGAGTCTCTTTCCTTACATGGGAAACAGATTGCTGGCAGACCAAACCCTACAGCAGCCTTGCAGCAATTCCACTTACCAAGGAGAACATCATTTCTGTTTGGCAAAGGCCCTGCTGAACAACCCACTGCCCATGTTTTTTCCTATGCTATGTGTTCAGTACAGGTTGAACGAGGAAGACACAGCTGTGCTCACACCACTATCCCTCTTTCAGAGGGGTGTGGTGGCTGGAATGCTGTTAGCCTTGGAGACTGTGAGTTCCCCAGGCTGCCATTAGAGACTCTCCGAAGGGAAAAGTTTAGGAACAATTTAGAAATTATACACCAGATTATAGAGCGATCATAAAGCTTTCATCAGTCAATAAAACAGGCTTTCCTTTTCATAAAAAAAAGCTCTCAAACTTTTTTGTCTTATAAAAAGAATATTGATGCTGGAAACCTGAAAACTTCATCTGAACTTTTATTTTCTCTGCTTCTCTTTTCATTTCCTGTTTTTCTTTTCTTTCTATGTGGTGAGTGCTTTCATGAGAGCTTTAATGCTTTTTGATCCACTTATGGGTGAGGTGCCTCAAATAACACCTCCATGTTGCCTATCTCTGATTTTTACCAGCAGGTCACCAGGCCGCCATGACGTCTTAGAAGTTGTGAGAGGGATGTCATCTTCTGTCCCCTGCATCTTCCAAAGGTGAGGAAGAACACAAGATTAGGTGGGGAAAAACATTTCACTTCCAACTCCTCTACCGTTTTTAAGGCTTCTTGAAAGAGCATCATGAGAGTGGCACACACTGAATGACCTTCTTGCTGTCCTGGCAAGGAAAACATTCTTTCTGTGAAGTGCTTGCGCCAGCATAATCACAGGGTACTTCAGCCAATATCCAGAGCAGGTGCCATATTTTTCCATTTCAGTTAATTTTTCCTTCACAGTTGGGAATCTGAAGCCAGTTGCCACTCCTGACTGAGCCCCACCTTGACTCATGCTGCAGGCTGCAAAACTGCTGGTGTTTTCACTGCTGAGGCTGAAGCCCCAGCACTGGGCACAGGGTGCAGGTATTGTGACTGTCTTACTGCATGAAGGCAGTATTCAGGAAATATTTAGCTGTGTTTTCCCAATGCTTATGCTGGCTAAGCTTTTTTTAAATTTAAATCTTTCTTTTCGGAAGAAAGGCAGTGTTTATGCCTGTTTGTGTTATACACAGGGGTTGAGTGTCTTCTATTAATTGTCAACACTCAAATATTAATACAGGCAATAATGATAGGAAAGAATTACAGCTGTTTTCCCCAAGCTGGTGCTGCATAGGTAAGGCAGACAACCTTTCATATGATTTGGTTACTGTATTACACTCATTTACCATTTGTTGACACATAGGTATTTCAGCACAAATCCTACTGTAAGTTTTGATCGCATAAATATTTTGAGTCTATCTGTCAAGAAGATATCTGAAGAAAATCAGAAACACAGAAAAAAAAGGAAAAGAGAAAAATTAATCACATAACTTATTTGCAGTGAATAATTTTGTCCCCTCCATCTCTATCTCTGTGCAGGTAATACTGCACAGCAGCTGACAGCTCTGGATTGGTGACAGTCAGGAAATCAGTTCTCTACACCATTGTCCTCTTCCCATGACTCAAACTTTTACAATTTAATAGTAAGGTATTTTAAATTATTGCTGGACAGTTGATTGAAAGTTGCTGTACCTGTTTTCAAAATGTTGTAAGTAAAAATTGATGTGATTTTGAAAATGGAAAACTATTGTAAGAAACTCTTTAGCATCAAGAGAGCTTCCTGGACTATGGCCATAAGCTGCATTTGCTCAAGTCAATTTTGCATTAATCAGTGTGCCTTGAAGATTACATCCTATGTTTTTTTATTTACTGGGTCATATATTTTAAAAAGTGCCTTTAAGTGTTTTGATGAAACACATTAAAAATCCACTGTAATGCCTAGGTGGCTGACAGTCTTAATATATTGCAGGTACCTTTGCCTTTGCAGTTTAAATAATCTGGAGGAGATGCTTCATTATTTATTTTTAAATTTTATCACCAGAGATCTGTAATATCTGAAAATGAAATTTATGGTACTTGTCTCCAATATCTTTAAAAATACTAATGAAGGTTTTCCAGTCGCTCAACCACAAAATAAGACTTTTAAATGAAGTTTTCCAGCTAGAAATTACATAAAAGATCTGATGTTCTTTTACACTACCAGGAGAGCATGAAAATTAACCCTGGCTATCTTTTTATGGCCTATAGAGTCCACAAAAATAGTAGTGCAACATTTAGTGAAATGGCAACAGTCAGGCCATGGTGTATTCTGATTTTCCAAATATTCACAGGTCTGATGTTTTTTCTATATCCTGTCTAAACATTTTGGTCACAAAATGGACTTTTCACAACAACCAGACTTCATCTGAACTTCCAAGTTTTTTGTGAAGAAATCTGGCTATTGTCCTACCAGCAGCAGAAAGATTTTGTAGTCGCACTTCTACTGCTGGGTGCAAAGGTGAGTACATGAATAAAGATATCAGGGTTCAACCCTCCATTCTAAGTTAAGTGTGTGCAGGCAGACACATGTCGTCTTCAACAGACAAATGGCAGTCATGAAAGACAAAGCAGTGTGCATGTGCTGCTTTAGGCAGTAAAAAGCTCTTGACACCGCACATTGGCACTAGCCGGTGGTGCTTCAGCACAAATCTCCTGTGCCCTGGCTGTGGAGGGAAGAGCTCCCTGCCTTACCCTGACCAGGAAGAAAGTAAACTTTCTGCTTCAGACTGCAAGCTGCAGACACATGGAGACGCCTCCCAACAGAGCCTTGGAATCTCTAGGGGCATGGAAGAACTGTGTGAACATGGAAGAGAAGCAAGAGCAGCAGCCATGTTAAGAGAGGTGTACTTCAATCACTCTTTAATAGGAATCCAGACAGTTGTTTTTTTCAGGGCTCTCTAAAACAACATTTTTGCAGGGAGGAGACCAACCCAAACCCCTGCAGTAAGAGCTGCCTTGTTCACGTCCTGGAACTGCCTGTCTGCTGAGCTGAACTCCTGTGGGGAGGAAGCCTTCTCCTTCAGTGGGGCCTCCATGGCAGGAAGAAAGGATGGTTGTAGCAATTCACACATTCTGGAGGCCAGGATGAAGGGACCGAAGCTGTGAATATGAATATTCACCAAAGTTATACACACAGCTAAATGCAAAGGACTGGCTTCAGCTCAGTCTAGGATTTGAGCACATATTTTGTTTCAATGCTAGTCTATCCAAACTAATTTGTTAATCTCTAGTAATTTTGCCCAGTGGGCCCCATCTCACAGCTTTTAGTCTTTATTCAGGCTATAAGCCCATTGACCTCAGTAAAAGCTGTGCTTTTACTTGTGCACAGGATAAAGATTGAATGAGGACCACAGGATTCAGGCTGAATATCTTGAATACCATTTAGATACGATTTCCTATGTAAAAATCTCCAAATTTCTTTAAATAAAATCATAGAGAAGTGGGAGGATGATAACAACTTCTGTGACATGATTCAGTATAATCACTTCTCAAATGTAGACATGAGGTAGAAGATAGGAAATGAACCTTTTGAAAGAAATGCAGCCTCTGTAACATGCTGGGAGTGGTCAGTGGGTAAACAAGTTCTGGCAGTGGTAAAGTTATGTGAATACACAGGAATTATTTAGTACTTTCCTCTGACTAGAAGCAGGACCACACACATACAGGCCTGTCACAAACATATATGTAGGGAATGATGACTCCAGTTCATTACATTTAGTGGGATTCCGTGTGTTTTGCTGGGCTGCTGACCTACTGCAACAGTATTAAAATGCACTGGGGCGCATTTTTTAAATTACAGAGGAAAAATGAGAGGAGCCTTTAGAAGGCTTTGCATGTACAGCCAAGTCCACACTTGGTGCATCTCTCTGAGGCTATGCTACCAGTAAGGCTGAGTAAAGCCCTGGGACTGGAACAGAAGTGCTCACTGACTTCTGTCCTACAGAAGGTCATTTAGCAAGTTTAGCAAGCTGTTCCCTAGCCGTATTTGAGTTACTCTAATTTTGTGTTATTGTGCAGTTTCACATCCCTTTCTATGCCCAGCCACGGTGAGAGGTTTTCCTGAGCTTGGTTGCCATTTGTTAAAAACAGAGGGAGTGTGCAATCGTTCACTCAGGATTCACTCAGGGACAGAAGAAAAGATGAGAGGACTGCAGGCAGGGGCTTTGAAAAAATTGAATGTTAAAGCTGGAGCTCTAGTAAGCTTGAACTCCCTTATTTTGGCTAACTCTAAAGTTGAAATTTGTGGAGTTTTCTTGGCCTTCCATCTAGATCTGACCTATCCTCTGAGAGTATGTGGATATTTTTGGCTTTTTAGAATATACTGCACAGATCACAGATCAGAAAAATTACAGCTGGCAAAAGCCTTTCCTCATTTAGTCTGTCTGCCTGTCTGTGAAGAATCATTCCCTAGAGTCTGTTCTTGTAGAATTCATAACACAATCTAGAACTAGTGAAAAGGGGAAAGTTTGTCCAGAGAAGTCTGCTATGTAAGAGAAGGGTTTGATTTGGATTTTTTTGTTGTTTCTCTTTTATTTTGTCTGGATGAAACATACGAGAATTTACGCAGTTGTCCAGCAACTGTCTGTATAATTTGGTACAGGAGATGATTTGCATGGCTATTTCTTTTTATGATAACCTGTGCTTCAGACAGATCTGGAGAATCTGCAACCACCATCTGAGCTGATTTCCTCCTGAGGTGAGAATGAAGGACTACTGCATGACATGTGAATAATGCCTCACAATAGAGGCTGTAATTTAGTATTTGCGCTATAGTAGCACTTTCCAGTCCTTCAGAATATACAATCACATGTGAGCAGTGTCCAAACCAAAATTATAACTATAACACGGCAACATCTTTCATGTCCCATAAAGTGGAAAAAAAAAAAGAAAAAAACCCCAAACAATCAGAACACTTAAAATAACCCCCAAAATGACTGCAGATCCTTGTGTTTTGATTGCTTCTAGGTCACATGCACTTCAGGGGATCTCCCACCGTGCCTACCCAGAAAGGGGGGCTGCAGGTGGTCTCTTAGCGAACCTGGTTGCGCTTCATTTTTTGTCCCTGCTTTTCACACCACGTGGAGTTTGTAGGCTCAGCCCTCTGGATCCTGCCTGGCAAATGGATGGGTAACAAAACAGCATACCGCTGGTCTGATCGGGACTGAAAGATGGTTATGTCATGTCCTCACAGAATTGTATTAAACTTCCCTTTTGCTGGGTTAAACCTGAGAAAAATAACTTCTATATTTATCCTGTTTTGAATCGCCAGTCCAAGGTTTAGCATAATGCTTTACAAATTGCATGAGCCCCATATTGTAGCTGCTTTTTAACAGGTCTGACTCTGCTTCATTAACTGGCTCCTTCTGGCATAACGCTTTCACCCATCAAATTTACCTGTTCTTAGCTGTCTTGAAAGAAACTCCAAACTGTGAGTAGCAGTTAAGACTTCTCTCCGTACCACATCTGGTATTGCTTAAGGTTATGCATAGGCTCTTAACAGTCATTTTCCTTTCTGCAGTACAAAATGAAACATATTGATTATAATTTGTTTCCACTCCCTTTTATCTTTTTTTTTTTTTAATCAGAACATGAAAATAAAATATTCAAAGAGTACTTTTCTTTTTTTTTTTCTTTATTAATGCAGCAAGTTAATTTCTATGAGAAGTAACCTTCAATGAAGGCGAAAGGATAATTTTCATTGTGATTATGCCAAATGCATGTTTTCCCGTATGAAAATCCTCTAATAATCTCCAAATATTGGATAGAGATCTTACAGTTAGGGCACAGAATATAAATCCAAGCATCCCTCAGAGTTCTATGGCATTATGAACCAATCTAATTTTGCTGTTGAGGTTATCACAATGACTTTGTGAAGCATGTGGATGGCTTTCAATAAGGCGGACTGAAGGCCGAGTGTCAGGAAATGTTATTGTCTTACAAACAAATGAGCGCAGCTGCATAACTCTGAGAACACGTGAAATCTCAATGAAGTTAGCGGGATTTACTTTGTTCATGAAAGAGGAACTGCAAGGGAAGTTGACAGGTGATAAAAGTTCCTTCTGTCCTATGACCCTTGATAACTGTTTGACTCCAGACTTGCTTTTCAGTTTTTTCTTATTTTCTTAATTTTTTTTTAAGATTTAGAATACAACAGGTTTAAGGATCCAATTAGCTTCAGTAACAGAGCCGGCATCCAAATTATTAAAGAGAAAGGAGTTCTTTTATTAAAGTACTGGGTTTGCGTTACTTTCCATTTGGAATTTGTTTTTCTTAATATCCTCTGGCATTGCAGGAAAAGAAGAAACAAAGCCCTTCAAATGATAAGGCTCAGTCTAACCTGAGAGGTGTTTTAACAGTACCCAGGTCCCATGTGTGGTGTCCCATCTGACTCTGAAGTGCAATGTGGTCCAGGGACTTTTGGACTTTTTTCCCTACTTCAACACCCTCTTTCAGGTTTTCTGCCTCTGCCTACTTCATCCACATCCCAAGTCCAGATCAAAAATGGAGCTAAAACTGTGGCATGTGCCACACCTCTCCCTGACACAGCCTGAAGGACTATTTTAAGCTTTATTAAGGCTTTGAACAGGGTTTTAAGATATTTTCTTCCATCATATTAGCTCTTAAACAATTTCTTAACAGTACACTCTTTCCACCTATGGAAGAGCTTTCTTCCAACCCATTGCCTACACTTTACAAAGGTGTTCTTCAAGATATTTCAATTTCTATTTCTTAATCTGTTTCCAGTTTCTTTCTTTCTTTCTGAAACAAGCACTTCTCTCACACCAGATTCACCATCATCTCCTTGCCCTCCTTCCTGGTGTGTTTTGTTCTGTCAGCAGGTCCCCAGCTGGGCCTTTGGATTAAGAGAGGGTGAATGACCAGTCTTTCATACTGAGGATAGTGTTCCAATGAGCTTTGTGCAGTTACAGCAAAAGAAACAGTAAAATGCTAGGAAAATTAGAACTGTATCTTCTCAATTAATTCCTTTGCTTCTGTCTTCCTCAATAACCTTGTTAGGGAGTGGGGATATTTGGGAACAGCTTTCCTGGCAAGGACAAATTATACTGTAGTGTTGCAGCTTTATTATTCCTTGGCCTCATAGCTGATGAATTTCCATTTCTTATACCATATCCAAAACTTGCCTAATTTGATCACTTCCATGCTCTAAAAGAGAGACTTGCAAATAATTCTAACATGATATTTACAGAGAGCATCTTCTTTATTCTGTCAAGTTTATCTGAAAAAGAAATATAAGCAGTGAATAAGGTCCAAGTGTCTTTTGAGAATAACCTCATGGAGTGACAAGTAAAATTATCCAGTAGAGATGGTGTGTGCCTTCCTTCGCACAGTGAAATTTTGTTTTCTGATCACACTTTTCATGAATAGAAGACATTTAAGTGTGATTCGTTGTGTTTGTGGCACCACAGGATGTTGAATTCAGACATATCTGCTGGGAACCAAGCATTATCAAGAGGATTTCACAGAGGAAAACTAATTATTTAAAGGAGCAGCTGAAATGTATTTCTGTTCTGAATGTCCCCTAGAGCCTGGCTAGTAGGGACATTCAGCCCATAAATATGGACTAAACTCTATTTTCATAATTGATTTGCAGTACATCTTTAAGTGCTAAGGAGGCCAGGTGGTTCAGCAGAGACTGCGGCTTGATTCGTGTACAATAAAGAATCTATGCATGCTGCACTCAGGCAAGTTATACCATGGACAGTTGAGGCCGATAGGAATCCATGTAATAATTCTCACTCCATCATTTTTGAACATTAGTGACTTACAGGTCCTGATCTTAGTTCTGAATTTGCCTTCGTTTTCATTGATTTTGTGGTATATCTCATGCCCACTGCAGTAAATTACTGAGATCATAAATGATGACTCATGAAGCCAAGAGTGAAGTCAATGCCATTGGGGTGAACAAAATTAATGGATGCAGGTGGATGATCTTTGTGCTTTTCTGTATCTGTTGTTTGAACCTTTTCATTGCACACGGGCCTTAGGAAGCCTGGGAATGTGATCATTTGCACCTCGGCAAATGAGCAGGGGCCTGAGGAGAGGGGATGCATGAAGGATTTCAGTAAGTTTTCAAAACTTCTCTATTTCTTAGGTAACAGTGTGGTGCGGGTCTACTAGTTCCAGGATTGTGGTCTTTACAGCAGTAGGCCAGCAGAAATTGAGGTGACATCTAAGGCAGTTATAAACTTTCTGCAGTATAAGTTTGACCTATATTTGGAACATCTTTCCCCTTTTTCAGGGCACGAGGGAAAATCGTTACTGTCATATTTATTGACAGTACTCATGAAGCACTCTTCATGCTGCCCAAAATCCTGGCATTATCTTTCCTTAGGAGGCTAAGTCACTCACAGCAAACAATAGCGGATCCTTTGAGAAATACTTTCCATATTGCATAATACACAAGTTGGGAAAAATGCTTCACTAACTTCAACAACAGAATGTTTTTTTAAGGAGGAAAATGTAGTCCAGCTGGGGGTAAAGGAGCTTGCATGGATTTACAATAGTAAAGGGCTCTTTGATAGCATTAAGCCAGTGTTACTGGCCATCCAAAGGCTGCCTGTTACCACAGACACCACAGAACAACATCACTGGTTATATGATGTGCAGCAATAGAGATTGAATTGATTTGCAGCTCAGTGACTGTAAAGTAACCATCGGTGTTTGGATGGCTGTGTGCTTCACTGACACAGATACAAGTCAACGTTTGCCAGCATGAATGTGACACAAATCTTTCATAATCCTCATCACATCAAGAGACCTACCAGAAATTAATGCCCAGTTGCCACCTGTCAATGGCAGTGTCCCTGTTCCAGGGGGATACTGGGTTTTTAAGTACTGCAAGGTCAGTCAGAAGGCTCAGACGTGTGTACCCAGCAGGGGCACCATGTGAAAGTACTTCCAAGTACTTCCAAAACATCTGATGTTTAAACAAAGACATTCTTTCTACCAAGCATGAACAATACCTGAAAGAAACAGATTGGGAACTGAAATTACACCATTACATGTTGCTTTTGGTATTTTGATGTTGCCACCATTGCAGTGGTCATCAGTGGAACAGCACTTGAATGGGAAAGTACTTGGTCACACAGTGACCCCTCTGATCAAATACAATGCCAGTGCATCTTGGGATTTCCGACATTGTAAGCCATATAGAGAAGCACTGTTACAGAAAATTTGCCAAATCTATAGGGCCTTTTAAATTCTCAAATAAAAAGCCTAAGAAATTTATGACTGTGTTGCTAGATGTGGAGGCCAAGTAAACTCACAATGTTGATCTTAGTTGTGTTTAAACTTCTCCTGCCTTCTGGCATTTTGAGCTGTAGTGGAAAGAAATAATTTACTTCTAGCAGCTTTAAGCATTTGGAAACACAGGGGTACCATGGAAGAGCATTAAAAACATAAATTATGTCATACAAATGGTCCCAGAACTGATGGTGGGTACATTTCCTCTCAGACACTGCGGATCTATTGTGATATGTGGGTGCATTAAAAAACAGCCCCTGAACAAAATGTGGTGCCAGCCCCCCGGTTACTCTGTTTATACATCAGGCTGTATTCACTTAAAACCCCATTGCAAACAAACAAATAAACACAAAGCTTGAGCTTCCAAACCCTGCAGTTCCTTGCTGAAAACATGATTGTCTTTGTTAGTTGATTGGTATTTAAAGACATTCTTCGTTTATCTGTATATATACATCATATTTGAACATGGTTAAGTTTGGGGTGGAATACAGAATGTGGTCTTCCTAGGCTTTTAATTGCTCTGCAAGTTTCACATTTAGGAAAGAATCTATTCAGCTTTTTACCCTAATAGAGACCAGAGCTCCCCACAGCAGGGCAGCTGAGCAGTGAGGCTGCAATTGTCCTCTCCAAGGCAGGATATGCTGGATGAAATCTCTTGGAGCAGAATAGCAGTCATCCATCTCCTTTGGAAAGGTTTTGGTTAAAAGAAGCTTATTTTTCATTCCCTTATGGCGCATTTAATTTTAAATGCAGGGTAAATATTGTCAAATAGTCCCAAGTACAACTGTGTGTGAGAGCAACAGTCAGATAATCTATCATGTGGAAGATTACCTTGAATTAATGCAAGGCAAAATGCAGTTAGTTGAACCCAGGGACAAATTAAGCTCTTATCTGAAAAGCAAATTTAATGAAAAAATTGTGTGTGATGTAGCATGTTCTGGTTAAGTTTATTAAAATTAGACAGTAAGATTTCCTGGTAGAAATTTTCCTTCTTGTTTTCACAAGAACTCAACTTTATCACTTTATTCCCTACCTTTGCATTTTCTTTTCACTTATGAAAAGTTTGACTCTTTCAAAGGAGAAAGAATTAATAAAGATTAAGGAGAGACAGGATGAGAGTGAATGCCTGCATGTGTACATGTACATACATGAGGAAGAGAGTATGTCATCCATGAGTTACACAGAATGGTAAGACCATATGCTACAACAGACACCTATTAAGAAAACCATGGTAGGCAAAAAGAGTATAAAAACCATCACGGCTTAAATCTAGCCTAGATTTTTAGTTATGCGTGATTAGTTTAAGCCATGTCTTAAAATTGTTGCAAATCATATTATGTTTCCAAATGTGAATACATTTATTTCCATGCAATCAGGATTTTTTTCCTGTTGTTTTTTTCCTCTTATTTTATTTTTTATGCCCTCCTCAAAATACCCTCAAGATTTTATCTTGAAAAGGCATGTTTCTCTTTCCTCATTGCAAATCCTTGGTTTTATACTAGGTACAAGACCTAAGTAAAAAAAACTTGTGCAAGAAAAAAATGCTCTTTACTCTGACCAAAATTTCATGTGATTCTCTCCAGAAAAGACTCATTATTGAAGTTTTACTTTTTAATGAAATGAGATCTAGTGTTTTACTTTGTTGTAATACAGAATGATTGCATTCTTCAGTAGCATAGACTGTTATTATTAGTTTATTCCATTTCTGAGGATCAGTCTATTAAAATACATTATAATGGTTAGGCAGAATCACAGATACATTTTATTTTATATTGAAACAGAATAATTTTTCTGAAAGTTCACTGCATGTATCCTCTGAACAAGAATATGTTGCCTGCAAAAATAGACCAGTGAGGAAAGAAAAGGGATTTGGCAAGGCTGTGTTTATTGTTCAATAAATCACAGTCACTATAGGTGACCTGCTGACTTCAAGTTCTTTAGGTCAAGGAAGCCTTTGCTATTCTGCAACTTCACCTCTTTGCTGAGCCTCTTAATCAAAAGTGTAAAGCCAGAAAGAACATCAAACAATCAAGAGCTGGATGATTGGATTGGTTATTTTAAATGACTACAGCTATGGTTGTGACAGATTTGAGGATAGATTGCATCATCTCAGCCTCACTAAGTAGGTTGAATAGCTTGGGCATTTTGTGAAAAACAGCTCCCCTCCCTCCAAAAAAAATTTACGTGAAGCCATCACTCAAGGTACTTTGACAATTAATTTACTACACATGTAAACACTACAGGGATGGCAAAAAATTTCTGGTATCTGCTTTGCCATAATAGAAATGAATGATAATTTTTAATGGCTTTACTATATTAACATGTATTTGCTGTGCTGTTTTATTCAAACTTATATCCTAATTCAACCTGGTAATTTTTATTGTTTCTTGTGATTTTACCTGTGTGGTTTATGACACATTCATATGTGAGAGGCCTACAAAGCAAATTAAGGCGCCAAGACATTAAGATTGATGTAGATCAAGCTCTTCTGTAATTTCTTAAATGTGTGATTTCCATGACAGGAAATATCACAATAGAAAACAAGGTAAAACCAAAACCAACATCTGGATCATTAACATGGGGTTGTTTTAGATAACAAGCTAGTAACATAAAGGAAGCTATGCTGCCCTTTTCTGGGATGGGAGCAGATCTGGGAATTTATACATGTGAAAGCAATCTAGAATTGTACTAGAAGCATACTGCTCACTGAAGTATCCATGGGACTGCTGTGGGATTTCGTGGGCAAAGAGCCCTTGTTTTTAGGCTGTTGGCAGAAAGGGAGCTAACCAGCAATCTTATTTAACACAGGAAAATCCTAAACCAGAAAGGTGCCAGCAAACAAAGGAGAGGGAAGACAAAAGCCACACATGGCTTAAAATTCTTCCATAATCTACAGTATAACTTGTTAATACATATCATATGCACAATTCATTCCCATCATTAGGACTTAACTTGGGGTGAATTAAGGCCTTATGACCATGCAAAACTGAAAGAGAAAAATTATTTTTGCAGACACAGTAAAAAGTAAAACAATAATTTTAAAACCAACAATGTTACTCAAAAGCTTGCACGGAAGAACCAACCATTAGACTCTATAGAGAACCATGATCCATAGTGTAAAAATGTTCATAATTTCTTGCTCTAGTAATTAGATCTAGACAGGAAACGTCTCTTGAAGGATTTTTTTAGGTGAAAATGAGCTCTTGAGGAGGAGGAATCATGCACAAATCAACCCATTTTATAGAGACATTTTAAACTATTTCCCCCTAAAATTTATAGAAGGTATTTCCTTTTCTTTTTTCCCTCTTTTTTTTTCTCTTTTTCCCGCCCACTTCAATCAAATCCTTTACTTTTCTAGAGAGCAAATTCTGAGAGAAAAAAAATTAAAAACAACCTGAACAATCTTTATTGATAATGTGTACTTGAAGGAAGATCTTCTCTAGAGCTCTACTATTAACACACAGCAAAGCAAAAACTAGGAAGATTGAAGGCAGACACAATATGGTTCTAAATTTCCTTCAGAGCTTAAATGCCCCAGATCTGCTTACCTCCCAAAAAAGAAGAGTGCAGACACCCTCCTATCATTGGCTTTTAAATAAAAACAAGCTCAACAAACTGGTGTTAATAGTCAGATACTCTTTTCAGTTGTGTCTGGTTATAGTCATGGAACATATATCTTTGTCACATAAGCTATTCCAAAAACTGAGATGGGAGTTATGTGCTGCTGTTATCACGGACTGATCAGATACTACTGCACTACTTCTTTGTGCAGAACTATGGTGCAGTATTACAGCAATATCTTACCCCCATTCTTGAGGATTTTATGCATAAATAGAAGAAATTGGCTTTCTATGTTTTAAAGAATAAAAAAGAATAAAGAGAAAATGAAGAGAGACTCAAACAAACACATGGACATTACAACTATGGCTCAGTGTATGCATTTATTGCACTCTTTTTTGCTTGATAGAAAGTATTTTTCTAATGAAAATTTTAATTTACTGCATATATAATTACCTTTTATGCCATGGGAAATACAGAAAACAATTGCCCTGATATAAGGCTAATAAAAAAAAAAAAAGCTAAATAGCTTCCAGAAGAATTATTTGATCACTGTAATGTGTGCTTTAAGCTAAAATGTTCTTGGCTCCCTAAAAAAAAATAAATTCCAGGTTGAAAACTCTGCATGACTATTATAGATTGATTCATTCTATTGAGGCTAAGATTATACGAAAAATGTATTTCTGTGACTTGTTGTGCCAATATAAACAAATACAAGTTCCTTCCCTGGTCATTTGCAAATTATTTGGAGAAACTCTAGAGATGAGAAGAATGATTGAATGCAGTAATGTCAGAGGGGAAAAGAAAAATAGAAGTAAAATAGATGAAAATTATAACAGGCAAAATGGGAGGGGAGAGAAGACTAAAGACTGGAAAAAGTTTAAATCCATGGAGAAGTATTGGTAACATTCATCTGCTGTGCTTGTTGGAGAAGACAATGTTGGGGAGAAAGATAGTGATACAACTAAGGCTATAAAGGATGGCCTAGGCTTCACTAATATCCCTTTACAAGACTGTGGGTGTCCCTAAGGTTATGTTATCTGTAATAAAAATAGTTAGAAAAAGTAACTTAAGATTTGTCAATGTTTTCTCCAAAGATGAGACACAGTGAGTGCAAAGATTTTGATTCCTTTCGTGATAGACTCTATGTTCCTTTTCCCTTCCCGTGTCCTTGGACCAGTTCCAATCATATTTGGTTGTCTAGATCTTCTACACTGTTAGTTTTTTGATGTCCTTACTTACATAAATAGGAAAGTACCGGTGGCTGTGTTCGGATATCTGTGGTCCTTGTTTTATGCCTACATAAGTGATTCAGATTTAGAGCAAAGAAGCTACCTGTGGTTATCCCTTGACTAGCTGGTGAGGGATCAACCTCAGGGTGGCCATCAGAAAATACTGAGAAGAAAAAGAAAACCCCCATCTGATGCACTGACTTGTAGCACGTCTAATTTTTAGGGACCTGATTTTTTGTTGTTCAATAGTTGGTGTCATACCAGACATCTGGGTATGTTAAGTACCCGGCATTATATTGATTAGTCCAAAAGGCTGTCAGATCCCCTGCAACCATGCAACATGAGGGTGGCCAAGTTTGCTCTCAAAATGTTTTGTTGACTGTCTTTTAGCAAGTATGAAAAGAAGTCTGAGGATAGGGAAATTGATATTCAGTACATGGAGGTCAGGGTGCAACTTCAACATCTGTCTGTCATCACAGTGTAGCTTGGCTTTGTGGTGTTAAGAAGTCATTGGACTTGTTTTAACCTGCAGATGCCTCTTCGTGCCAAGGAGGCTACCTAAGCAGTGTTTGCAGTGACTTGGATGCTGCTGATGTCTTGTCTGTATGTTTGGGAGCAAGTGTCTTCGTTAGTTGGACAAAAAAACCAAAAACAAAACATTAAATACCAAAACATTAAAACCGATGCTATCTTGCTTTGACAGTCTTCTGCACTGTAATATTGGATTCATTCTTTCCCAGGTCTCAGTGAACACATTCAGAGACAAATTAAGGAAGCAGCACACTGCTGGTCCTCAGTGCCACTAAAAAAGTTGAGTAAATGAGTTAAAAGAAAAATATTAGCAAACCTGAGTCTCACCCCTTCTAAATCATGTACCCAAAGAGTTGCAAGATGGTGGACCCCAGGACTTTTTTATATCATGGACTGGGCCGTCAGCCAAAGGACTGCTCCACCCCCCACCCCCTTTAGACATTTGTGTCTCATTAGCTCATGACAGATTATGTGGGCTGGGTGATATAATCTCATATAGCATGACTCAATTCAATTCTTGCTGGAAAGAACTTTCCTCGGATGTATAGAAACTTGCCTTGAATGATTGACTATCCCTGCTACTTGCAAATCAGCAGGCAGTCTGATGGCTGATTTACCTGAGTATTTTCTCAAATACAGTAGTTTTGCACAATTATTCTACCACGGTGTTTCTTGTGCTTATGTAAAAGGTCATATAACATGAAAAATGACAGAAACTGACATATTTTTCACGTACCCAAGTGATATTTTTTCAAGTGGAACAAGGGGTGACTTAGCAAACTAATTGCTGTTCTTTGACACACACAATGGCAGTGAAATAATGCTAAAAAAGGCACTGAAGGTCCTTTGCAGTGGAACATGGTTACTGCATTTAGATTGGCTTTGGAGTGACTTCTGAAGAATGAGTTCAGAGTTCACATCAACTGGAATTTTGAACTTCTGTTTTAGTCCACTAGATGGTGATCCTTTTAATCTGGATTCAGGTAACCAAACGTGACTCAAGCCATTAACCATAAAAAAACCCCAAACTCGAGTAGGCAGAATAGAAAAACTTGGTTACGATATGGCATGATTTACATAATAACCTATAGGAAAGTATTACAAAACATGGCTGAGAAATTGCTTGAGCACATGACTGTAGCATGCCTTCAGCAATATATCAATAGGAATTGTGAGACTCAGTGTCCAAGAAATCTAAACTTGATCTCACTGTCTTCTGACTGCAAGAGTTTGCAACTTCCAAGCTGCAAGCACCTTTTGGAAGCTGGTAATGACTACAACAAGGCGTGTTGATTATTTGAGGCTGCCTTCAACACACAATCATTCAAGCATATTTGATTTTCTGCAGAACACACACAAAATTCCATAAATAATATTAACATAAGACAAAGGCTTAGGGTACAGTAATAGAAATGTTTTATTAATCAAATATATTTACATTTCTTCATCTTCTTTTTAAATGTGTGCCTGTTATTTTCATTTAAACACAATGTAATCTTTACATTTGATATCACAAGAATACAGCTACATGCATGACTTAATTGGTCCTTTACCATAAAAAAGAGGCAATTTTATGAAGTTTAAAAAATGCAAGCAAACTGTTGATCTTTCTAATAACAGTGTCATTATTATTTTTATTACAACACAGGACCCCTTCAGCATACTCTACATCTATAGGGTGGATTTATGGACTTTTTCAGATTGACTTGATGATGTCAAAACTTCTAAAATCGAGGAATAAAAAGAAATTTCATGCAGTCCCAGAATATTTTATTTTCTGGAATCTTATCCACGGGAAGGACTTGCATGGAACAGAATAGCATTCTAATTGTAATTTCTAAAAAAATTCAAAGCAAATTAACTACTCTTAAAAACAATGAGGACTTAATTTTGGACATACACCTATTTATTTGTTTGAAATCACACCATTTTTTTCAGATATAAGACAGCATCACATAACGCAATGGCACCATACAAAAAATAAATATGAATTTAAAGGACAGATGATGGTACCAAAAGTAAAAGATACACACATAATTTCTTGTAAGTTTCTAGTATGTAATGTGCTGTAATTTTTATATTATTCCAAATTCAGGTTTCTTTCATGGGAAGAAAATCAAATTGTATTTAAAACTATCATTTTTAGGGGCTATAACTGTAGGTTTATAAAGGACCTAAAGTCTTGCTGAAAGGCATAACTCTATGAACATATAAAATTTAATTCCACACTGAAAAAGAATCAGAACTAGGCACAGTTGTTAAGTATGATTTCCAACATGTTCAGGGTTGGACAAAAAAATTCAAAACCCAAAAACTTGTATTTTTTTACCAGACTACAAAACAGAGATGCCAAGTGCTTCAGAAATTCTGAAATGGCAGGCACATAATCACTACATTTAAAGATAATTGTATTACCCTTACTGCTTTAGATTACTGTGTGCAAACACATATTGTATGCAGAATAGACCTAAATGTACATTGTTCTGCTGATAAACAAACTGAAACTCATTCAGCATTTGGGAAGTGTAGACAGGAACTGGATTCTGTTTAGTCCAAACCTAGAATATATTTTAGCTTGTTCATGTTGGTTTTGCATTTGCCATACTGTAACAGAATGCCAAATGTCGTATTTGAGAAAACGCCACTCTGAAATCATGGGTTTTCACTGTATTGATTTTGTATGCTGCCAAAACTGTTGTAAAAATGCAATGTATAAATAATACAATATTTGAAATTATGTTTAGGCATATGGAAGGACAGAGTGATTTACACTAGAAAGAATTATTTGGAAGGAAAATAAAATAATGTCTGCAAACACACTACTCTAGTGCATTTTTTAAAAAATCCAGTACGATCTTGAAGTAATTGATCTTTACTTCACACCCATTCAGCAGAATATTTAGACATGTTTAAATGAAAACATACAAGTAAGCCTACCTGTAGTCAGCAGGGAACTTGCAATATCTGTAAGCACATACTTAGGTACTATTTGCACTACAGGACTTGAATACAGTGGAGTGCTCTTCACTGCCACTAACCTTGTCCCTGAACACCAGGGCATGGTTAGATAATGCAACAGCACAACTCACTGATCTAACAGAGCTCATGTTTGCTTTTCATTACACTTTCCCACTTACTCTATTTATAAATTTTCTGCTCTCCTGGTTTTTTTTTAACTGTTTGCTTGCAGAAATGATCTATAGATGCTGTCTGAATGTTAACTAAAAGTTGGTGCCTCCCCAGAATGTTACTTTACATTAAGTCACTTAAGGGAAAATGTGAACTACCAGGCATGAGTGTCTGAAAGGTTTAGGATTTTATTTTGGTTTCTCTGTTTCATTAGCCTTGCTAGGAACAAAACAATGTTCAAATAGTCACGTTTAAGTTAAAAGTCTTCCTACCCAGCTTCCCATGCTTTGAACCTAAAAACAAACAAACAAACACATTTATATAGTTGCTAAGAGTTTCTCATAGTTTTGAGGATAGAATCAGGCAGGTGACAGAATTGCTCACTCCCCATATCTCTGCACTGAGAAATAGAGCTGAAAACTCATAGGGATGAAGCTTCTGTATGAGATAGTCTGGTACTTGCTAGAACAATGATAAAAAAATCTTTTTTTCCCAAGATGTTTTTTACATTTTTAATGGCCAAACACAAATACTCCTGAAGTAATTCCCTGCAAAGTTTTGGAAACTCCAGATTCTGCAGTGTAGTTTCTGCAATATAATAAATGAACATCATGCAATACGGATGTCTTAGTTTTTAAAGTCCTTTTAAATGCATTTGAATTTTATTGTAAGCACTTCTTCTGCTTGAGCTCTTTGCAGAATTCATAAATGGTCTGAACCTGGTATTAAATTTGTAGCTGATTCCGTCTAGCCCTTTACAGAACTGGATACTTTATTCTCTACCTATTTAAAATCATCCCCATAAATGTGTTTAAAATATTTAATATAATCAACTGAGCCCTTATGAGACACTCAGCACTTCAGTTTTGGTGCAAAACTGAATTATTCTGTTTTAATCCCCATAATCTCCACAATTTTATTTTGCAGTTTTACCTTATGATAAAGCATGACCTCAGACTGCTTAGGTTCTGCTTCTTGGTGATCGTGGTTTTCTTTCTTTTATTTTAATTTCTTTTTTTTTTTTCCTGTTTTTTTTCTGGTTTTTTTCCTTTTTTTAAAACACTTTTATCAATCTACAGCTCTAGCATTGAGACAACCAATATATAAACAAACACTGCTGGTCTCTAAAAGTGAAAACATAATTTGATTAGACAAAATCATGAAATGTGAAATACATCATGGATAAAAGCATGAATAAAAGCCAATGTGGAAACTGTTAAATCAAACCAATGTAAAGATATCTGAGCTTTTTACATTGATGTTGGGAATATTTTGGCTTTCTTCATTCACTGTACCAGGCAAATTTCCATTAAGTGAATACTATGAAGCCTCCAAGAAATTTACAAAGAGTCTGTGTTCAGATTTATCTTTTGTTTTGAAACTCAGCCCCACTGTATTGAAAGCTTCATCTAATACAGGAGCACTTCCAATTTGATCCAAATAACTGACTAAAAATATTAATGGACTATAGTTTGGATTTCTGATTGGTTTTCCTAGAAATCAATGTGATGTTAAATGAGTTGCCCAAACTAAAAGTATCTTCTTGGTTTTCTGCTCTGCATAATATGATTTACACATGGACTGGAATATTTAGTGTTTAAAATACTTTCTACCGCCTCTGTTTTTCATAGCTATTAGACTGAATTTGAAAGCTCTATTAGTTTAACATAGTTTTCCTACTTGTTTCTTTATATAATGTATATTTGCAGATATACAACATTCCATTTTTTTTTTACTATTTTTTCTTTTTGTTTTTGTTTTTTGTTTCTTTTTCCACAGAATGCCAATGCCAATGCAAACTACTTGCATGAAAAAGTGCACACAGTGTGAGGCATGAGACTATGGAAATGGAATGCCCTTTGGTCTGAGGTGACTGACACTGACCCAGGTGTAGCTCTTGATCACTTCCCATCCCACACAGCAACTTCTATTACAGCCATGTCAAGATCAACTTAGCCCAGCCCAGCCAAACGTACAGATTACATCTGGGTCCTTGGAGTCATGCTATAAAAAAAGGTGCAACAATAAACAAGTCCATGTGCATTCTCAGTCATAACTATGAGCAGAAGGACCCTTGAGATTCCTCACTTTGGCATTAAATAACAATTATAAAGGCTTTTAGAATTAAAGCAATACATGGAGGGACTTGAAATGTTAACAGCCCCAAGTAACTTGTCAATTGAAATAAGACTCATCCCTAGTCATAAATAAATAATCTCTTTCCTGGTCTCACTTCCATGCCAGGATCAATATCTCTTAACATCTTACTTATTTTATTACTGCTTTTGGTTTTCTGGGACTGATTGAAAGTTGCTCAGAGGAAATCTTTGGTTTTGCTTAAGTGTCCGTGACATTTAATCATGACTTTCCTTGCAGTTTAATTCCAACCAGTCAATCAGTTAATCCACTTCAATTGATTCTGTGCTCTCTGTTATTGGCTTGCACTCATTGGGCATCCTCTGGTGTCGACTCAGCTGGGTGGCTTGTGTGAAGCTCCTCTCACACCTCTCGCACCTGGTGAAGGCAAGAAAGAAAATTGAGACCAGGGAGCTGCTTTGGCGGGGGTGATGGGCTTTGTCTCATCCTGCCTAATCAGAACAGACACTCAAAAGTGGCTTCAGATTTTACTGGCTCAAGAGGTTTAATTGGTGGCTACTTCCAAGGCCTTGATGCCTATGATGGGACAAGGCCTGTCTGATTCAGAACAGAGGAATCTGTCAATAGACAGGGGGAAGGTGATTTCTCCAGGGGGGCCTGTCCTGCTGTAGCTCTGATCGCTGTCAGTTCAAATAGATAAAGAACAAAAAGAGATTTTTAGGAGTGAGCCATCAAAGAAGCAGCTTGTCTGCAGTTTTCTGCTCTGTAACCCCTAAGAGAAATTGATGACAAATAGAATTTCACCTTCTGCTTTTTTAAAATCCAGGATTGCCTATTGGAGGATGAGAAATCACAAAGCAGTAATCACTCAGTCCTAGAAAAGAGAAAACTCTTTGTTTATCTGATCTATATAGTGGGATTCATTTTAAATAGGCACATAGAGATAGTGGTTACTTAATTATCTGCGAACATCCACAAAATTTGAAAAATCTGTGAGTTGAGCAAGAGCTCATAAGAGCCATCAGTGTTGCCTCACTGTCTTTTACATTGCCTCTGTCTCTAGGCTGTCCTCTCTTAGAGAACCATAATCTTTGAGAAAAATACTGTGTGAATGAATGAACAAAGCCATGGAATTTTGGAGAGGACAGACTAGGGGCTATTGTTACCTTGGAATTAATCCCTTATCCCTGCTCTTAAAGACAAACTACTGTATTTAATCTCCCAAATGCTGCCTCCTTAATTTGCATTCTGAGCACTAGAGAGGGTTGTTTGATGAGTCAAACATCATCTGGATGGAGCAGATCCTCCTTGTGTGTTGCTCGTTCCAAAAGCCATCTTTGGTTTAACGGTACCCTGTGATGTTTTATCTTCAAATAAGATTATCATAAAAGTATCACTACAATGAATTCTTCACCTTCAAAGAGATGTGAGGAAAACACAGGACTCAGCTAATTAATTTTAATCTTTCTCTCTTCACTGATGTGCGTGATAGAAAGTGAACTGTCAGTGATCTGCTTATTAAAAAAAAATATTTACACATACCCATAATTGTGGGTATTCTTCACATTAGTAATTTTTAGTGATAAAGTTCTGCTTCAGGAGTATTTAGCACAGACGTTACAGAGTTACAGACGTTACAGAGTCATTCATCCAGGTTACCATACCAATCTAAAATGTCTACACTTTTAAGTTGTATTTCCTCGATTGTCTTTCATGGAATATTTTTAGCATCCTATGCCACTGTTAAAAACTGCACTGTGATCTTGACAAATGTAAAATGTCAGCTTTAATGTATCAGACCTATCAGCTCAATGAAAATAACTCAGAAGTATTGATTACTTAATGATTTTTGGGGTATTCATTAACGTCTATGTGCAGATCATCCACTCTCCAGAGCTCCTGAAGTGCTGATGACACATTAGTGTACTGCTGATTGTTTATTAGAAAACTGATTACTTACTGGATTAGTGTGTCAAAATATACTACCTTTCATTGCTTGACAAACTTGCAAATTATTGTATTATTTTTATATACATACATATATATCTATCACAGAGGCATTATAATCAATTTTAAGGCTGGGGGTTTAACTTAGTCTGTGTGAGATATTACTGTCTGCTTGAACTTGATAGTTTTGTTATTTTGATGTCTACAAAGACAAGTACTTTGCTTGCTGAGTAATAGGAGGCTTGGATCCTTGCCTAACTAAGCTGTAAGTGATACAGTTGCAAAATAACCTATAAAATCAGGTGTGACAACATCCGATTTTATGAGAGAGGGTAAGTAAATGAAATACAGGGTAACAGGATGCCTAGGTACCTGTAGTGACTTAGGCTATAAAGTGATCAAAAGACAATGTCACCCACTAAAATCATTTGCTGTGGCAGGCCTCCTCACCCTTTCTGGAAGTAGTCTGGGAGGCTAGAACTGGGCACTGCATTCACTCAGCACCTTGCATTGCTCATGAAAGTACAGAGCAAGGTTTACCATATTTCTTTAAAATGTAACTTCCCATCCTTTATCCACAAGATTCTTCTGTTGTGGGAGTGCTCTACCTTCCCAGATACAGGCTGATGCACTAACATAAAGTCACAGGAAAGAAGGATGCTAGAGAGAGAACAGAAAAAGAATAAATCTCTTACTACAAGAATCTACCCTTTGAAAAGGAGGGCTGTGGATGCCAAGTGTTGCTGCTGGTCAAACTGTGATGTCTGCACGTATACAGCCCTTGGGCAAAAGTCAGAATAAAGCCTCTGGCAAGGAACTTAATTCCCCTATCTTTCTCTTGTACCTGGATAACCTTCAGATAGTACCCAAGGTGCCTAGGATTTTTTAGGCACTTCCAAATGATGTGGCTTTCGGGACCATAGTTTTGGATATATAAGTACCCAGCTTATGGGCAGAGATCTGTACTAGGCTCCTGATTCCTCTTTTCAGTGTGTTCCAGAGAAGTTGTTACTGGATACAAACTGATAGAAAAGGTGAAGATAATAGTGTCACAGCAGTCAGCATTACTGTCTCACAGTAGGTAGGAATGGGAGGAAGGGCAGGAATATTTTTCTTCTGAGTTGTGATGTACTCTCTGTAGTCTCTCCTTCTATCAACCATTCTTTCCCAGCCCATCATAGCAGAATAACCACTCCCATAAGCTCTGTCCATGAGACTGGTGACCATGTGTGTGTTTTCGTGTGCACATTCCTGTACCATAACCCATACATGTTTAATGTTGTGGTGGAAAGTTGAACAGTAGTCAAAAACGTCAGAAAGGATAAAGAGTCCATATCCCTTGTGACCACCCACCAAGCAACCATGGGGCTGAGCCCAAGCCTGACTGCTAGACATACCAAATTTTGGCTAAGCCGACACCGTAGATACATGTATTGGCAATAATGACACTTATTAACTGAGATAAAATTTAATTTCCAGTTAGGGCCATCTGATGGCATTCGAATGGAATTTAAACAGCCCCAGACACATATAGGTTCAAAGCAATCCCAAAGTCCTCAAACAAGTAGATACCATCAGTGAAAACTGGATCCATATATTCTCCTTTTACAATGTATGTGTACACTATAATTGTAAGGAACAATATATTATAGCATTCAATCTACTCAGTCTCAAGGCTTCACTCTACCATAGGGTTTCCTGGTATGATTTGCTTGGGTTGAGGTGGTAAGCAGAATTGTTGTTGAGTTAACAAAGTGCACCGATAGTTTAAGGATATTTCTACCGTACTGGGGTTTCTGATTTTGTTTAGATAGCCCTCATTGTTATAGGTCTGCTTGTTTGCTTCACAGTGCTTTCAAAACATTGACATTGAGGATTATAGAGAGGATTGGTTTAATTTGCACATTTATATCAACCTCTGTGAAAGGCTTTGGATGGAGAAAATGCTGAGGGTCTATTTTAGAGAAAAATATATTGATTTGATACTTTCAAAATAAACATTTTAAGATTTCATTCAACAAATACATTTAACACTAGATTTTAAACTCCTTTGAAAGGGTAACAAAAATCCAAGAAAAACAACCAACCAAAAAAAACCCCACTTGACAACACTGAGACATCACTGCAAGTACAACATACATATTCAACCTGAAATGAATGCACCTCAGTTTTGCATTTCAGTAAGAAACAGTGTAAAGCATGTGAGCTACTACAAGCTGAAAGAATCTTTCCTCTTAATTCTTCTGGGTTGATTCCTAAATATTAGATCTTCTCATAACCCCTATTCTGCAGGCAAGTCCCCTTAGCATTTTTTTTATTTTGCTGAAATGGAAGCAGGGAGAGGGTGAGAAAAAGTTTAGAGAAGGGAGGTGACAAATAATTTTCCTTTTTTTCCTACATTTTAATTTACTTAAGAGCTTTGTTCCCAGACTACCAGCCATAGTGGAGTCTTCAGTAAGATAAGAATACACAAAAACTTTACAGTGGTGAGGCTGGCTTGATAGCTTGTGATGACATGAAAAGAAATCCCTCCTAACTGGACCTGCAGTCCAGGCAATTCAGCTAAAGCTTTGACTACAGATAACCTCACTTAGCATTGTTATCTTAATGAAAAGCAAATAGAAAAGTCTTCCACCATACATTCAAAGTTACATAGGACCTACAAAGAAAATGCCTTCTCACAGAAAAAGCTTTTTAACCAATCCCAAACTTCCTCTTACAATTAATTTGAAATATTTTTTAAAATGCTGTCCTTGTGTGTTCACCATTTTAAAAACCAAGTTCTGGAAATAATATGCATACAAACATACTTAGTGTTTAACACAGCTGACTTAATCAATGCTCACTCTAATTTATCTGTATACCACTTAAGAACAGAGCTGCCTTATTGCACTAGAAATCATGAGATTGCGTTCACAGCAGAAACACATTTAAAACTGAACTTAGTAACATCTTCAAAATTATACCTGTTATTTTTAAAGTAAATTAGCTATAGTTTGATTAATTTATCTATGCATGACAATTCTTTATAATATTAATAATATTAGTTAATAGAAGTGTGTAAATCACCACAAATACAAACTTCTCTGAGGTACAGAAACACCATCTCAGTGGACTTTTCCATCATACATTTTTTTTTTAATGGAAAGTTTAGATTCAAAATTGCTTCATAAACAAACATTTTAAACCTAAATTGTATTATCAAGATACAGATATCCTGTTTGTTCTCTTTATGGTTCTTTCTTACTAGAATTTGTTGAGGGTTTTTTCCTAAACTTTCTTAATACCGGATCTTGTGCAGCCCTTTTCCAAAGGAGGATCTAAATGGTGATGAGACATCAAGATGAGCTGCAGCTATCTTTTTTCCCCAGCAGAGATAGTAGATTGATGTCTGGATAAGTTTTCTGCCCCTCCTCTCCCAAATGCAAGCAGCCCCGTGTAAAAGACAAATCTGCCCTTTTGAACAGCTTGCAGGATCAAGGCTTATGTGTTCTCTTATCTGACTAGCAGGGATGGGAAGATCTGCAGCTCCAGTTTTAGCTTCATGTGAAGTTCCTAGTCAGCTTACTACAGATACTTCAACAAGCCTTCCAGAGAGAAAATGGTACTACTCTTTCTAGGGCTTAAGGAAGAAACTGAAGAAACATCTTGCAAGATTGAAATTAGGCCATACATCATAAAGAACCAGTACAAAGCATACACATTTTTTTTTGTTGCTCTGTCCTGCAACTTAAGGAATAGTCAGACACATCCTGGAATACTTAAATGCTTCCACATGATCAGGGCAAAACAAAAAATCCAACCAAACAAATCCCAGATCACTGGTTAGTTGTAGTACATACCTTAAGCTCTTTCACAAATGAAACTGTGCTGTAATCAAGCTCATTTTGGAAAAGGGGAAAAAATTAGTAAACCAAAGGGGAAAAATAATGACTCTAAATGGGGCAAAATAGCGCATCTATTGGAAACATGACAAAAACAGGATGTTAACGAAAAAAATTAAGTGGAGTCAACAAGGTTACACATAAGTAACACCTTAACATTAAACGAAATCTATTTTCCATTTTGACCTGGAAACCTCTTCCTTTAATTACTAAAATCTATTTACACAGCAGCTAGATAAAATCAATCTGATTGCTCACACCATTTTTGGCTCACTTTCTATAGGCTTTGAGCATTCAACAGAGGGGCTCAAGAGAAGCCAATATTTAGATGTTCTCCGTTTCTGTGTTTTGCCTCCTACAACATTATCCTAGCCATTATTTCTGTATGCAAGTTCTTCTGTACTGGAGATGCAGCATTTTGTTCCTGGCTCTGTCCCCTCACCCACAGCAAAGACATGTATGGAGGCCATGCTTCCTTCCAACCTTATATGGAGGCAAAGCGGGTTCACCAGTATCTCTGTCGGGCTTGTTACGAGGGGTTCTGACAGGCCCCATGGCTGAGCTCTCTTACATTAACCAGATCAAAAGCACAGTTTGGCAAAAGTAGAAAAAAAAGGCAGTACAGACAGTACTCCTAGAACTGAGACACAAACTTTCTTCTACCCTTACTCCCCTTCCTCCTAGGAACATCCAGGAAGCTTCCAAAAGAAGTGATATCAATACATTAGGTGGACTTGTTCCAGTTGCAACATATATATACTCTGAGCCTGCCAGCTCAGCCAAGACAAAGACACAAGTATGGGAAATATTTCTTCTGCCTTGGAGAACACTTCCTGTTAGGTAGGCAGAGTCTTGCACAACAGAAGGTAATATACACCTGGATCAGCTGTACTATGGCTGGAAATGGGCACTGCTGGAAGATTTCTGAGACAGGTATGTGCTTAGCTTTAGTATCAGTAATTAGAAACCTCATAAATTAAAAAAGTCTGTTTAATGCAAAATCATCTTTATCTGATTACTTATTTTTTTCTTGTATCTTGGCCAACTTAACACTATCGATTTATTATTATGATCTTTCAAAACTTATGCTACAAGCCAGGGTTACATTTTCTATCCAGTGATTCTGAGACTAAAAGAAGGTGCATATTTCTCCCCCATATTTAACCAGAACCAAATTAGCTTTTAGGTGAAGCTCCATCTACCTCAGCATATAGACATCAAAGAATTATATTAACGTTCTTACAGCATGGCCTGTCCCAGTCTTGATCGTATTTTCAGCTATGGTTCTCTGGCAGCAGCTTGCCACTTAATTAAAACAATCAAGATATCATTAGAGAACAGAAAATTGCACAAGGCTTTCAAGAAACCCAAAACCAAACCCTTATAAATTCTGATTTAACAGCACCACTAACTGTTTTACCTGATGGTCTGACCTTGGCTTTTAAGGGAACCTCTGCCATGTGCTGGTGATGCTAGTGAGCAGCAGCAATGCATTTCTCCCTCTAATCTCAGCTGGCAAAAGCTGTTGGCTTTAAGTACTTACTTGAAGGGCTTTTCCCCCGTGTGTGTCCGGATGTGATTGTTGAGTGTTGTGGCACCAGCAAAGGCACGCCCGCAGTAGCCACACTTGAAAGGCCTGTCGCTGGAGTGCGTAACGACGTGGTTCCTCAACTCTGAGGGCTGGGAGAAAGACTGGGAGCAGTGGCCGCACTGGTAGGGCCTGCAATGGGAAAGAGAAAGAGCATGTCATCAGTGCTTTCTGTTGGCATGAGCAGGAAACCATACAGGAGGGAGCACCTGATCTTCCTAGTGATTTCCAAAGAGAACTGTGGGTGCAGTTCTCTGGGTCTTTCTTGGGAGACGCATACCCAAAACTTCATGACCTCTTTAACAAATGTGAAATTCTTGGGCAGGAATTAACTGAGAGTCTATGGGGGCCCACAAACCGCAATTCAGCAAACTCATGATCCTGCACTGCACATCATATGCCTACCTTAATTCTCTCAAACTCAGTACAGTGCTCCTTAGTCAAAAAAAAAAAAAAGATCCACACACATCGGAGCTAAGGGACTCATGAAATCCTCTGTCTGTCGGTGCCAGCTACAGTCTTACCTACAAAAGCATGTCTGATGGCTATGTGCATATCTTAGCTGTATTCTGGAGCTACTCACAGTTAAACTCCTCATAATGCTTTGGAGGCTTTTAGAGATCACCTATTTCAATAAGAGACTTGGAAAAAATGACCACCGTATTACAATTATCTTTTGATTTTCTTACTTCTGTTGAAAATTTTTGCATTTTATTAATATTTTTCTCCCATCCAGATTGAAAATACCTTTTTTGCGGATCTTGAAAGGAAACCCAGAACTCAGCTTTTCAACAACACATTTTGTTAAAAGTAAACATAACAAACAAACACACAAAACTGACCAATATGTTACAAATTCAGAATCATAACAAGCAGACTGCAAACACAGAAAAAAAAAAAGGATACAAGACAGCAGTGTGAGACTAGTCTGCTGAAATACTAACTAAAATAAAATGCCAAGAAACCATGTCTGTATATTTCTCTTTGGTAAAAGTGGCTTAATATCAACATCCTACAGGGGGATTTTCCATTTCATATTTGTTTTAAGTTACTGGCAGATTACTAAATGCTCATTAGACTTTTTGTTAAGAAAATTAAGATTTTTTTTTCTGGAGGGATAATAATGATTTTTACCCTACACAACATTTTAACTCTTGGTGTCTGCGTTTCCAGTGCCAATGGCCAACACAACCTAATTGCTCTCTCTGTAATAAATGTATATGTTTAAATGGCTAGAAACCAAAACTAAAGGGAAAGAAACAATGGTGACCAGGCATGTACAATTCAATTAAGTGCAAAATAAAGTGAACTATCTCATTTGTCAAGTGAACTGCTTAATTGTGGTACTTGCATCACTGAACACAAATACTATTATTTTACGGTGCTTCAGAGCACTGAACCCTGATTGTAGAATTTTTTAGCTTGATTAATAGCTCAGTATTCATCAATAACTCAATACCTTACAATTTTAATTACTTGCATTTGAAAATCTAACTACTCTCCAACAAGTCTGAAAGTAATATATGAAAGCTCTGGAAAGGTAATTTAGATTATGCGTCCCTTAAAGATACATAGATATATGTAAAACAATATTTTAAAAAACCAAAAAAACAACAAACTGATTATCTATTTCTCTTACTGGAAGTCAAGTAGTAACATGTTCACTTTTCTTGGAGTCCAAATTTAATTTGCATAGAAAATATTTATCAAATTTGGCATGAAATTTCAAGAGTTGGTAAAACAGAGATGATTGGTGAATGCAGACTTACTTGCATGGATATTCTAAAATCAAACATTTTTAAGCAAAATAATGCGATAATATATGCTGTATCCAAGAAACATTGATTTTTTTAATAGTGAAGAAGGCCATTAACATCTATTAGCCTCTGGTTATCTATTTTTAACAGTGACCACGAAAAATGATACAATGCTACATAAAACCAATTAATCTTTTATCTTTTTAACAGTCAATGTGATTAATTTAATGCAGTGAAAATACACACTGTAACTTGTCTGTAAACAGTCAAAATTTCAAACTAAATATGAGTGAATATTGTGATACCAAAAAATATGGGTTCACCCCTTACACTGCCTCAAAATAAATGTCTTCTTTACAAAGTATTCAAAATGTATTTCACTGGCTTATGATGAAGAAAATAAGCCCTGTAAAGACCACCTATTTTTAGGTCACTTTGACTGCATTTTTCTGATTCATCCACATCTTGGGAGAAAAACTATTAAAGGAGTAACCCTTCTCTTTGCAAAGGATGCATTTATCCAGTTTATACCCAGGTAATTCTGATTAACACTAAAATGTGTATTTTTTTATAAAAGCTTAGATACATGACACACATTAAGCAAAATTAATTTTAAAAAGAGAGCCTAAAAATGCATTCAAATACTGTAACAGCTTAAAAAAGCTGTAGTTTGGACAATTACAGATTTAAATATGCCAACTTCTGACAACTTTGGATACTACTACGTTTCAAAGAACAAAAAAAATTGCATTCAATAAGTACAAAAGTTATCATTCTGTTCTCTGGTAACCATTTTACTGTGCTCAGAATTTTTTTCTTGGGATAAAATCAATATGTTATTTTTCAAAAAAAATGAAAGTGGTGCTGAAGTACTGAACACAAGCAATGCTCGGTTCAGTGAGTACATTGACATGGGCAGAGCACGCCTGCCTTTGATGTAGCAGTTATGTCTTCTGCCAGCACTTTTGTCTGCACTGGCACAATGAATTAAGATGGTGACCTCGCTATAACAGAGTTTTGCAGGCAGAAGGAACAGGGACAAAGTGGCAGAAGTGTTGGTCTTCATAGGCTGTACTTTCAAAAATCCACTGCTGGGCTGAATGCACTCCCAGCCCAGAAAAACTCATTTCCTTGGAATAACCAATACCTATATTGTACCTTCTTGAGCTTCACAGTATCCATGTGAATCAAAATCTTACCAGATAGTAATTTTGCACTACAGTTAAGAACAGCTAAACTGTTTACAGCAATGTACAGATGAGAATGATGACAGGAATCAAAAGCAGTTCTAATATTTTTTATTAAACACCTAGCTACATGGGGGCTTTTAGCTCCACACCTTTCTTTTTGGGCTCAAAGAAAGCAAATCTACTTAGAAGAAAATTTTCCTGTTGGAAAAATTACACTGTTGTCATTAATCACATGCATCATTGATAAGGTATCTAGGTTTACTGACATGTAGAATCCACCAGCTTTTTGGAGAGACCCTAATCCTACAGTCTCTGACTGTATGATGGCCCACTATAGGAACACAGACCATCTAAAGAAATTCAGAGCGCAATTCTAATGTAATAGTTTTCAGGTTTTGCGGTAATTTATATTTTGAGCTTTTCCAAGTTGTGCAAGTCACATTTTTCAAAACAAAAATGCTAAGGAATAAATTTTGCTCTCTAAGCTAGACAATCTCTTAAATGATTTTGCTCTTTGGTGATGTCTTTTCTTGTCTTAAAAATTTCTTACTTTTGCAGCTGATACTTTTCTGTGTGAAAATACATCATGTATGGGACCAGTTCAAAACTCATGTTCTGCTATAAGGCCTACTGAACCCCACCAAAGCTCATGCTTTGTGCAGGGGGTGTAAAACCCTTAATGTGTACAAAGCATGTTAAGAGAAAAGAATAGAAAAATCCATATCCTTTCATCTGGAATAGCTACTGACAGACAACTGTATATTTAGATTGATTCTTTTTAGATTTTCATTTAACAAAATTGACATAGCTTTATTTGTCTTTCACTATTCCTCTGCTAAAAAAATATATTTTCCAAATTCTTACTCCTAAGTATAGCTAAGCCTTATAAATTTAATTTCTAAATCTTAAATTATTAACTCTTTGAATTATTAGAATCTTGAAAAATCCAATCATTATTATCCAACACATTTTTAAATTATTTCCGTCATGATGAATAGGTTTTTAGTGTGGCCTCTTTGGAAGTGAATTTGCTCTTTTCAAGGGGCATATGGAATTCTAGTGCAATTCTTAGAAGAGAAATTCCTTGTGAGCTCCCAAATACTAGTAACTCTATCAGTGAAATACTCTCATCCCAGAGAGACAAAACAGCACAGCACAGTAATTCTTTTCCCTTAGAAAGAACTAGAAAACCACCAGTTGAAAGGAGAGGCTGGCATGTGGTTGAAAGTGTTTTTCTTCCTGTTGAGGGCTAAGAAGTAGAAAACCAACATGATCATGGAATTACAGAATGGTCTGTGTTGAAAGGGGCCTTAAGACCAGCTTGTTTCCACCGCCCTGCTATGGGCAGGGACACCTTCCACTCAAGGCCCCATCCTATTTGGCCTTGATTATTCCCAGGATGGGGCATCAACAGCTTCTCTGGGAAAATTTCCAGTCTGTCTCACCACCCTCACACCAAAAAATTTCTTTCTTATGTCCAATGTAAATTTACCCTCTTTCAGTTTAAGGCCATTTCCCCTTGTTCTATCACTAAATGTCCTCACAAAAAGACTCTCTCTAGCTTTCTCGCAGGCCTCTGTGGGTACTGGAAGGCTCATATACGATCTTCTACAGCAGGCAGTTTTTTGTTCTCCCAGTCCCTGCCTTTGGCTTCTGTGACATGGTGGTGTGACTGGAATACTTGCCAGTGAATTTGCTGACTAGATCAGCCTTTTCCATGTCCCAGGTCACCAGGCCTTCTGCTTCCTTTTAGAGAGGGTCCACATTTTCCCTAGTCTTCCTTTTATCACCAATGTAACAACAGAAGCTTTTGTTGTTCTAGATGTCCCTGCCCACATTTAATCCTATCAGGGTTTTAGCTTTCCTAAAGAGATCTCTGACTGCTTAGAGAATCTGTCTGTATATCTCCCAGACTACCTGTCTGAGCTTCCATCCTCGATGGGCTTCCTTTTTGCCTTTGAATTCATCCAGGAATTCCCCATTCATCCATGCGGGCCTCCTGGTGATTTTGCCTGACTTCCTCTTTGCTCCTGAGCTTGGAAGACATGATTGATCTCGTGTTCTCGAAGAGTGGAACACAGGGCTCCCTTGAACCCAGGACAGCTTTCAACATTGTTATAGCGGGGAGGCTGCCACACCACAACCTCTGCACAGAACTCCAAAAGCAGGGCAGGTTGAAGAGAGGCCAGCATCAGCTTTCAGGACCAGGCTTTTGTACAGTGCACAGCTTTAAGAGCACAGCTGCAGTCAGAAGAGTTAGGTCACAGCTGTGCTCATAGGATGGTATTTTTGAGGAATGCCCTCTTCTAGCAAGTTGAATTAAGACTGGAGAACAAAGTGACGCTTCAGGATACTGCTAACTTGCGCACAGAAACATCCCTGGCAGAGGCATGGGTGGCTACCTTCACTGCCTCTGGGCTCCACATCCCCTGCTGCCTTGGGGTTCCCCTTAGGCAGCACAACTGCTCTTCCAAGCACCTCAGGCACCATGCAGCAGCAGGGATGGCAGAGCTGGACCTGCTGGGAGTTCTGCAATCATCTGTTACAGATGTTTGTGCAGAAACTAGCAAAAGCAGAAAGCCAGCACACTTGGGGCATCTGCAAGCTTCTCAAGTTGATAGGGAGAGTTGCTGCTCTGTACACCCATTATTGTTATTAGTTCTGAGTCCTGGGCACTTGCAAACCTTTATGAAAAGGTTATGCATGAACCAGCATTAAATTCAGCATGAAGTTTATTTTAACTGAGCAATACTCAATAAACAGAAATAGACAATTCTTGTTCAGCACACATATTTTTTCTAAGTCTGTTTTGGAGAGATTCAAATCAATTAGTGGACTTGGGGAGAGCATCAAGGTCAAAGACACAGAACCTATAAAGAAAATATAAATAGAAAATGGACTAAGCCATGATCTTAGAGAAAAAGATCTATTAATTTGGTAACTTCAACTTCCTGTTAAGAAAAACAAAACAAAACAAAACAAAACAAAACAAAACTTACTATTTAATATTGAGGTGATACAGCAAAACATGAGTAAAATAGTATCTTTTGAGTAAACAAGAATTGTGAGTGCCAGATCACACCCATAATCTATCATCCATGAACACATTTATGGAGTGTGTTTTCCCTCGGATTATCAACTTGAATACCTGGCAATCGATGAGAATATGTATCACACAGATGTACAGGTTGTACATGAAAATATGCCACACAAAACTCTTGAGAACTGAAGACTTCTGCCTTCCCTCAACACCAATGTATCCTTAATCTGGTGATCATAGTGAGGTGGAGCAGCAATGCCATTAAAAAAGATTGTCATTATCAGAAAAGTGGTTACTGTTAAAAAAAAGACAAAACCAACTTCTCTACAAATTGTTCACTATAACAAAGAGTTTTGGTTAGACACTTTTTTTAGCCTTCCAATAGGATTGTTGGGAATTTCTGCAGCAGAAGGAAGGAAATAATTTAAAAAAAAATTCAACAAAACAAACAGAAAAACCTCACCAAAATGGACTTTCAACTCTTGCTTCCAGAAATATTTTCTCAAACAGCATCTGTCTGGTCAAGGCTTGAAAAAAGTCTCAAAGACTCAGAAGGTCCCAGAATTCAAGATTTTATCGATTTAAATTTCCACCTCCCACACCCACTTCAACCCCAATTACCATTAACTTCAAAGAGAAGCCCTAGAAAATGTAACAAGCTAAAAAAAAATTCAATGGAAAGGGAGAAGTAAAATACAAGTAAACCAGTAAATAATTAAAAGTCAATTTAAATTAAAATCTTAAAATAAAACAAAAAACCCAGGAGATGATTTTAATAATTTCTCCTATTTGGCATTCATAGTATTTTAAAATAATTTTTATTTATTAAGTGATCTGCCCGTTCAATAGGATCATTTATTTCTTACTACTTCATGGAATTATGTCTATTATGGCCTGTTTTATGTCTGCTCTCATTTAGATGTTCTCTTAATCTCAGTTGTTGTATTATCTTTGTTTGGATTCTCAAGCTTCAAGTAGTCTGCTTTTCTCAAATTTCAGAGCATGAATTGGACTCCTGTATGGATTCAAAGGCGTTTTCCCTGCACAGCATATCTGAAAAACAAATACTAAACCAGAACAGATAGACTAAAGTCTCTTTCCTAGAGATGACAGGCCCTGCTGCTTCAGTCACATCAAAGATGCAGTGACGGCTCACAAATTGCTGACAACGAACGAAGAGCTGTTTATCAGCTGGAGCGGTGCTGCAGATGTCATTGAGAAAATAAAAACCAAAGAGATGCATCCAGTACTTTGGGCTGGTATTCTTTCACAAATCATACCTTACTTTCATGTCTCCTGGAAATTTTGTGCAACACTTTAAAAATTTTTCATCTAGAGTTACGCAATATGTTTAAGAAACCAAAGGCAACTTTTTCTAGATACTGTATCACAAAATAACTGGTACCAGCTAAAAGACAAAAAGTTGCCTGTGATGTAAGCTCAAGCTGTAATGATTTCTAAGCAGGGATATGAGAACCCTGATCCCAGGGCAGCAACTGTTATTTATGGTAATTTCAAACATGGAATGAATTGCAATGACCTTAAACATAGCAAGATGATTTCCTACTATGCTCTAGGGTATTCTGAGCTGACAGTGCTCCACACTTTCCTGTGGAAGCTACTAGTCAGGTGGGCACAGGAGAGACTGAGAGGTGAGACATCATGAATCAGCCCCCTACTAATGAAGATGTTCACTTTAAGAGTGAAGACCTGAAATCCAGTCTGTGTTTCAGACAATATTTGACACAAGCTGCTGAAGAGAAAATAAATAAAAATAAATGAAAGTAAATAAAATTAATTTTAAAAACTGAATCTGTAGCCTCTGAGATTAAAGATCTAATGGTAAGACAAACTTATTTTCTTTCTCTGACAAAATGAGTATTTGACTGTCGCCCAGAGTGCAGAATAGTACCATTAAAAAAGACTCTTCTTCATTAACTGCAACTTGCTTCTTCATAAAGGGAGAGGGGTTCAAGTAAAGGATGTAATCTAGGTGTCACACCTGATTGGATCAATCACTGAAAAAGTATGTGAAACACCTCACAATGTGCCTTTTCTAGTCTCTAGGCTCTTCCAGACTGATGCACCATTTTATGCTTTACAATATGCTTAGGGTGCTTTAACACTGGAAACATGAAAGTCCAGGATATTTAGGAGTAGATGTTTCAGGACCAATATTCTACATTGTGACACTTAAATGGCCAGTTGAGTCCTACAGCTTCCTTAGCAAGGCATATGCTTCTGCTAAGGCCAGCTTAAAATCCTGAAAATGTTGAAAGGGCTTGTTTTCTTTCACAATATTATAAATTCTTTAATTTCTATGAAGATTTGCTTAGAATCTAGTTAGCCCCTAGCATGTTTGACATTTCTTCTGGAAAAATGGACTTATTCTCTAATATCTCCATACCCACAGAATCACACAAGCATATGTGTACATGTAGATAGTACACAAAGTACACAAAGAGACATAGACATGCACACAAACACATGCACAGACTCAGTCTTTGCTACTTTTTGGTAGTGTTTTGTTAACTGTAATTCACAATTAAATGCTGCTTTTAGAACAACCTTCCAGGGATTCAGCTGTTCTGCTCAAATCTTCACAGTGGAAGAAGAGACAAAACACGGGCAGCCTTTTTTATTGAATTAATTTGATTTTTCTCTTTTGTCCTGCCAGCTATCAAAATTGTCAAATAAACCAGCTTTGATTCATAAATAATGGTTCCATTATATTTACTGTGCCACCGGTCAGAGTACCTGAAATTTTAATTCACTTGTTCAGCTAAATTTCATCCTCAGTTCACAGCCATAAAATTCTGTATTGACAAACTTTCAAACCAACTTTGACTCTGAGGTATCTAGTCAACATTTTTCTTCTGTGTGGATATTAGTTTATTGAATAAGTGGCATCTGTTTTCCTCCACATCACTGGTGGAGTAGGTATTTCCTTTTGACAGCTTTGTACGATTTATGGGTTTGCATGCTATGAAGAAAAATAGTACTAAGCAAAAAATTCCAATTCATTACCCCTTAGTACTTAATTAAGTTCATACACATTGCACACTATAGCTGAACCCTGAAATGACTGTGGCAGCCACTGAGCAGCAAGTTAGATTATGTATGGAAGACAGAGAGACTTTTAATTTTCTTGACCTCATTTTTTCCATCTATGATATTCATAAATTTTCATTCTATTTTGTTGCTTCCATCAGATGTACCAAACCACTCTAAAAACAAGATTATATCCTTAGCTATTTCCTTTTATCTGCACATTTATGCACCGAATGTTTTTACAAATAGTGAAGGCAAGCAATAGTTTTTATCAGCTTACTTCACGCAGCTGCCGATGAATTATGTCATACAGGCTCCCCATAATAATGGTTTGGTTTTGAAAATAATAACAGCTTGATAAAAGAAGAAAGCAGTGGATCTGGCTATCAGTAGATACAGAAAAAAAAGAGAGCCTGGGCTTTACCTGTCGGGGTTCTGCGTACACACATGCATCTGTAAGAGGATCCGCTGGGTGAAAGTCTTAAAGCATTGCCCACATTTCCAAAGATGCCAGTCACTGAACTCAGAATTTAGTTGGCTTGTTGAAGTTGGGCTTGCAAGAACTCGTTGGTTTTTGACACTGATCTGGTTAAATCCTGACTCGATGGACCCAGACTTATCCAGGAGAGAAAAATTTCTGCTACACGGAGTCTGTGGAAATACTATGGATCGCTGTGGAGTGGCAGGGGATAGTTTGCTACTTTTATTAAATGGCTGTAGGGTGTCTTGTCTGGACATGGCCTCCATTACAGTCGAAGGGACATTCACTGGGAGAAAACAAGAAAATTAAATAAGATCCTTTTTATGCCTTTTTAAAGCTAGTACAATTTTGGGAGACACCAAAAAAAATCAACATCCATTTTCTTGACACTACAATGAAACAATTTTATTTTAACAATGTACAAAAAAAAAGGGGGGGGGGGGGAAGAAAAGAAGGACTTGAGTGAGACAGTGATCTGAATGGATGGTGCTGATTCTGTGACACTGAAATGAAAATTCATGCAAGGGAGTGTCTGAGACTGAAAGGACCCAGAGAAGCCTGACTGTGATATACATTTATTACACTATGGGTTTGTCATCTGAAAGAAAAAGCTGCACCACTTGTGATACCCTGACTCTGCATGTTGCAGTCAGCATGTCTGACTGCTATATCCCAGACAAGCATGGATTTTGAGAGCATGGAGAAAAAATCCCTGCTCGGACACTCCTCAAGATACAAGAGAACTTAAATATCTACTGCAGCAATAGTTCCCTTATCCTACAAAAGGGTAGCCTCTAAGGATATTATACTATTCCATCTCACAAATAGTCACACTGCCAATGCAGTTAAGAAGCCAGGGACTTCACCAAGCCTCTAATGCCTGAGTTTAATAGCAGGTAGGTCACCATGAAACACTGCAAAGTATAGGCAGAGAGGCCTTTGTGCACCAGTTTCCCACCTACAAAACAGGCATAAAAATTTTTTCAGGTCCCATGAAAATTGTTTCTAGTCATATGATCATCAATTAACTCCAGCTTCTGAGGCACTCAGATATTTCAGCAACAAATGCAATATGCTTTTCACAAAGAAGTGATTTAGTGCTGAATTTGAATGTTTTGTGATAAGAAAAGCAGGAGGTCAAGCAAGTAGAAGAAATTGAACAACTGCCTCACACCTTGAGAACCATGTAGATCATACAGTGAATAAGGTAAGAGTCCTGTGGAAAAATAGTCAACTGACAAAAACTTGCACCACAATGCAAAAATGAATATAATTTAGGCCATCTGGACCAAGTAACTTCTGATGCTTTCTAATTTTGGACCGCTCAGACTCATGAGATAATATTTTAATGGAATTTTTTAAATTAAATATGTTATTTATATATATATAAGTATGTGTACACAAATTTAGTTACTGTCACAAACTGTTTATGTCTACAAATAGGTACATAGCCTGTACTAAACTCTTGATTAGAAAGTAAAATTCTGGTTTGGTAAGTCATGACAATAGATTTCTAAGCGCGAACATGAGAATTAAAGTTGTAAGCTGGCATCAGCCAACATTTTTTAATATATAAAAAAAAAAGGCAAATTAATATTTGGTAATATCTTAAATCCTGCCAGATGTTTTAGGGTTATGTTCTAATATCTATGATCAATCACAATTATTCAAATATTATATTATTACAAGATATTTAGTTTATGTCAGTTGAGGGCCTTCCTAATCTTTTCTTTTTTGTAGTATCTGAGAACATAATTTCTAAGTAGAGTTACATCCATAGAGCTGTCTATCACAAGTTTCCAGACATAAAATATGTCTTCTATGTCTCTTCAGTACCAGGAGCAATTTATATACTATCATTTTGCCCCAATACGCTCAGAAGAAGGGGATCACTTTTTTTTTCTTTTTCTTTTCTTTAAGTTGTACTCATAAAAGTCCACAGAAGCAATGAGATTAGGGTAATAAAGACCTAAGGAATGTAGGCAGAACTTGTGCTAGTGACAACACCCCTGTGCAGAAGATAAGCAGAAGGTACACTGTGGGAGTTTAAGTGGGACTTAAGTCCTATACCAGTCTGCAGCTGGCTACATGGTTAGAGATTAATTTCATCTAGTCATGTCTCTCTGGATGAAACTCTGGTTTGTCTCACAGCAAAGCAGCAAATGACAATATTCACAGATTTTAGCCATAATGCTCTGCTTTTCAAATAAAATTTTTGTAGTCTTCAGCTCCTGAAAAAAAAAAATTCTATATTGTACACTGCAGAGCATGACTTTCATCAGCAAATATTTCTGCCAGTAACTAAACGTTCTTTTAAACTTTTCTCAAGCCCAACAGATTTGAAAACTCAAGATGGGAAAGGATGTTTATTTTTGACAGTTTAATCCCTGCTATCTTGCTGTTTAATTGCTTCATGATTCAGTATTTGAGTTGCTACAAGACGCTAGTTCATCCTAGCAGTTCATCCTGTTTAAGTGTCCAAGCACAGGACCAAAACCATACATTTTATATTTATTAAGTGTAGGCGGCCACAGGGTTACCTTAAATCAAAGTCAATGAGTCCATTATTGTTTTCTTCCACCACATAGATACATACAGTTGCCAAAATGCATGCAAGCTCTAAACAACTCTCACACACAAGCAGTAAAACTGAAGGGTGTTCCTGAATCACCTATTTCCATCACAAAGTATCCAGCACTAGGTTGCATTTGTATCATAAGTTGCATGCTTAGTTTTGTGAGGAATCCTAGCAAACTAAAAGTAAAATATTGAAAACAGGTAAAAGAATGGGTGAAAATGGGGATGGTCAGGATGGAACAGAGGTTTATTGTCATTTCAAGGTATTTACATTCAGTTGGTATTTTAAAAAGCTGGTTCTTATGTTGAACCACAAGGATCTAAACTCTTAAATCAGCCAGCCAAAGCTTTTCTCAACATGATCAGAGGTAATAGAACAAAGAATCACTAACAGAGGCCCTGTGGGCTTGCAATGCATTACTGTTTTGGCAACACAGTGTTTTGTGATAGGTCTGGCAACAACGGGGAGAACCAAACAAACTGTTTGCAATAGATTAATTAATCACTTATATAGAAATTGATTCTAGCCATACCATGATTTTGCCCAGTTTAAGTATATCAGCTTACCTTGAATATACTCCACTTCCATTAAATGCTGTAGAATCAGAGAATCATAGAAGGTTTTTAGTCGGAAGGGACCTTAAAGACCCTCTAGTTCCAACTCCCCTGCCATGGAGAGGAGGTTGCTCAAAGCTTCATCAAGACTGGCCTTGAACTTCCAGGGACAGAGCACCCTCTAAAACACTCTATGGATATAGCTGATTAGGCATGAAAGAGGAAGTATGACTTACAGAGGTAGAAATATAAGGAAGAACTTACAATTCTCATCTTGTGCAATGCACTGGAGAGGGATTCCAAAGAAAGATGTGTAGCTGTCATTGTACCACACCAACAGCTCAGTGCCCCTGGGGATATCTATACAAGCCCGGTAGAATATATTTGACCTAATCAAGAGAAAAAGAAAACATTGCATAATTTAGGAATAGAGCATTCTCCTCTTATATTACATGGTATTACAGTAGAAATTCTTAGTTTTGGAAGCATTTCTGCAGATAACTAAATGAATAACCTACTGATTGTTTTTAAACCAAATCTGTCATTAGAGAAGGACTTTGTTCCTGTAGCACAGGCTAACAACAACATTACAGGCAAGTTTGCACCTAACATGCACAAAACACTAAGGTTTTAGAAGAACTGAGATTTTATGAAAATACAGGTGTTTTCTTACAACATCTGTGTCAGGAGGATTTTAGAATGGTAGATTTTGCTTACACATTATAAACATCTGAGTGGTGAGCACAGATCAGCAAGTTCAGCCATTTAAACAGCCTTGCATTTGTCATCTAAGCTAATGTTAACATATTTTAGGGTAAATAGAAAACAGCTCTTTTATGTGAATAAGTTCATTTAGCAAGACCATTGAATTAGTGTGAAGTGACCTTTCATGACAGTAATATACCATCAAAAGAGAGATCTTGGATTGTTGAGAAGAACAGACTTTGACTTAGGGGAAATGAAAAATTGGGGTTAATCGGATCACGAAGCCATTAAATCTTCCCCTGTGTGGACCATGAGGGCAGTGCCAATGATCCTTTAGTATGTATAAATTAGTATTACCACAGGTGTGATATCACATTGTTCCTGCGGGAAAAGACTGGGTATTTCTAGACCACTAAAGGGGGAACCGAGGGGGGAAAAAGGGAAAATCGTAATGCCTTTAGCATAAAAACAAGAGCCTTATACTGAACTTGCACTGATGCAAATAGCTTCAGAGTGATACTTCTGCAGTTAACAGATTTACATGGCAGCAAAGACTGTGTAAGATTAGAATCAGGCACAAGATAAAAGACAACTATTTTCAGTTTGCAGTGGCTTTTCCCTTATGCTTCACATGGAAGAGTAAAACACACTCCTGTGAGATGGATAGAAATTCAATAAACACAAGAAGAATAGTCCGCTCTTGCTGAAGGATTACATACCAAAATGATACAGTCAAAGTACCAAGAAATGACCATTTTTTATAACAGCTTATGTTAGGCAGAAAAACATCTATAGACAAAAAAAAAAAAAAAAGAAAAAAAAGTTAGGCCTCAACCAGTTTTCTGAGTGAAGAATTGCTACAAACATTATTCTGAAGTTCAAGATAAAAGTGTTTAGGGTTGGTAGGCCTTAAATTTAGACTTTCTATAAAGAATTGGCTGTAGCAATGCAATTTGTTCCTTGTATAACACTGCAGACATAAGGAGAATCTTCTACCACATTTTTCATGGCAGTGAGATATGCACTTGTCAACATATTTTGTCACCGCAAAGTGGCTCTTGGCAACAGGATCATAAAGATCAATAAAAAAGTGCAGATTCTCAATATTTTACTAGCAGCTGCAAAAATTTCATTTATCTTGTTATTTTCCTCGCTTACTGCCACCCTGTCTCAGGAGGGCACTGCTAGCTAAGCAGAACGGTTTTCTTAGCCTTCTATGAATATCTGACAAAAACTCTCCCCTTTGTGTCTCCCCTTCATCTTCCCTCCTCCTCCTTCTCCTCCTCCTCTCTCTTTCTTCCCAGAGCTATGCATTTAGTTAATTCTTTCCACTGTTACATAAAAATGAAAATCGGAGCCACACTATAAATTACCAGCATCTCTTAACTTGAGAAAAATTGAGTCTACTTTGTACTTCACCCTTGTAACATTTCATCTCTCAGTTTGGCTTCCCTTAACATAAACACAGCAGCCCAGCAAATGAATGTGCTAAAACCAAATGACACACTTTGCCGCTGAAAGAGCAGAACTGTTTTTGAGCAATGGGTGGTCTGTGGGGCTTGAAGTGGGCAGGGAAAAAAAAGTGTAAGTGTACACCGTCCCTTACAAGTGTGCAGAGCTTCCAAAACTCGCAGAAATCTCTGCATGCTGAAGTACATCAAAGGGATTTTTCCCTTTTCGGATAATATTTCCTTTGCTGACATGTATTTAGTATTGTGGTTGGATGACTCATAAAGATAGCTTCATGGCGTCCCAACGCAGTTGAAGCAGAACACATGCCAACAAACATTATTGTCAGCCTCAAAATAAAAACAAAACGTTCAGCTAAGGGTCAATCAATCAAGAGCACTTTGAAGAAAATTCCATTTAGATATTACAAATCATAACAGAATGAATTTAAACCAGCTGACTTTCTGTGAGGAGGACGTCCATGCACAATAAAAATTAGGCTGGTTTTTCAGTGTCCAACTTTTCTATTTTCTTACACTTGGATGCAGTCACTGGTGATGGATGCCAGTTTTTTAAATTGTGTTTTTGTAGTTCATTTTATAAAGATCTGAAGTAATCGAAAACAGATCAACAGAGGGAATTCTAAGTAAAAACTCCATCATGAAAGGAGAGTTGTAAAATCCACTTAATATTGACAGATGTGTAATGACTTTCTCATGCTCACTTATATATATATATATATATATGTATATATGTACGCATCTATTTTTTTCTTATTTTTATATGTATACGAGCACGCACATATCACCACATTGAGAAATAGTCCGCAAGATACCCACAAAAATACTCCTTCATCACAACAATCTTTTTTCATTATCCGGTGTGTTTATTTAAAATCCAATGGTATTTTAGCTATAGATAGCAAATATTTAAGTATATAATAAAATATATGTAATGTATAAATAGGATAGTTATTTTTTTAACTGCAGCATTATTTAGTCAACTGGCCAGAGAATAAAAAAGTTGAAAATGCAGTTGAACAATTTTACCATTGTTAAATTGGATCTCTATGGGATAATCAAACTTCATATATTTCATTTTAGCTTGCTTTCATATGTTTTATTTTTAATTTTAAAGGTAGTTTAAATAAGATTAAGATTTTTCCTGAATAAAAGAAACCTGCTTTCTAAAGCAACCAGCAAAATTCATTGCTCACTGTGACTGGCAAGCCTGGGGCATTCTTTGATGTACTTCCTACCACGTTTAATAAGGCCAAGCAGTTGCTTCTGATTCTAAGACAAAAGGTTTGTTTATAGCTGAGGTCATGTATTTATGTAATGTGTTGTCTGGGTTTTCTGGATCCATTTGCAAGCACAAAGTAAAATGCACCAAAATTTCTTTACATTTTTCTTCACATTTTTACTTTCTCTAGCCAGCCAGATAAGAGGTACAAGCACTAGCAATCTTGGTTAGCAGGTGCACTCAACATAAAAGCTCACCTCATGACTGACCCTCAGGGTGCCTCTGGGAGCAAAACTCCTTCCCTGCCACTTTTCCCCCTCCCCTATCACACACATCTCTACTGAGGGTGGAGGACTGCTTGTGTTGGCTTGCCTCTGGTGAGACTATTTGGAAAAGTGCAGAGAGCTCTGTGTGGCGTGGTGGTCACACAAGTGACACAGGGCTGCCCTCACTCCCTGGAGCTTCACCCTGCATGTGTTGCCCCACGTGAGCACATCCTCCAGAGCTCTGAAACTGTCTTTGCAATCAAAGGCAGAAGTACTTCTGACAGTTACAGTCTGATAAAACATTTTCATTTTGTGTTGTTGAGTGAATCAAAAACCACTTTACCTGTACTGAACCACTGTTAAGTTCTGCTCCCCACAGTGCCTCGCACATCGGATGTACCTCATCCAGCTTGACTTACTGGGTTCTCCACCATCGATAAAGTGCTGCAGTGTCCCATCTTGGTCATATATCTGGGAGAGACGTCACAAGGTCAAGTAGTTAGAACAAATCATCAGCAATCATTTTCACTGCTTTGCTGGTGTCTCTCTGTGGCTTTTCCAGGACTTTACTGCCATGAATTTTGTCATTTGTAAACTGATACTCTTAGAAACATACATGAAAAAGCAGAAAAGTATTTAGAGGGATGCAATTTTATCATGTTTCTCTTATCAAGCCAATCTTTTCATATTAAAAATATTTGTGGTGTCTCAAAGATGTGACCATGTTTCCCAAAGAATATTTAACCTATTTTGACAAGCTGGTCTTAAATAATGAACTGCCAGATAAACAAGAAAATCTGAATGTAAAGTGTGCATTGAAATGGCTGGGACATCTGAACAAGGGGCAGTAGTAATCCCTAAACAAGTATCCCTTCTTTCACATCTCAGTTGAAGCAAGAGCATATACTTCAGAAACCTCATGTGATATGTTAGGGAGTTGTAGGATTCATAATATGAAAACAAATGAGACTAGAAGGAAAAACGGAGTTGATGATGCCTTTAGGAGCTCCCTTGAGACATATAATTTTTTGAAGTACTAAATGAGAAATCAGTCCTGAGGGAATCATCGTTTTCCTAAACATGACATCTCTGCTAAGGGCACGAGAGCCAGTTATGGTAATTTTAAAAAAAAAGACAGTATTATGTTTCTATTTGGAAGTGGATGCTCTCTCTGAAATCAAGAATAAAGTTGCTCTAGAGGTTCTAAAATGAAAAGATAAATGTTTCATGCACACCTGTCCTACTGACTGTTTTAAAAATGTTATCTAAGTAGGTCTAATCCTAATAAAAGCGTGCTATCTCACAAGTACACAACTACTTTGTCAAATTTCACAAATGCATCTGAACACTTAGGTGCCTGTTTGAAGTAAATCTCATTTTCATGCCTTTTTCCTCTCTATGAACACCATTTGCTTTAATACCCGTATCCCAAAAATGTTACACAATTTGTAATTGTATGAGCTTAAACCAATGTCTTCTTGAAAGTATTAATTTTGCTAACTAAGGAGGATGCACATTACATTGAATTGAACATTTCTAGTATATACAAATAAACAATCTTGAATGTTTATTTCAATATCAAGAGAATAATCTTGAAAATTATGTGGCTATATTCAATACATCCAATTTTTTAAAAGAGTGTTTACCACATTTCACAAAAAAATATACACAGGAATTGAGATCCAGTTTTTTCCTCCACCAGAGGAGAGTGGCAAATTCAGGAACCAGCCTTGCTTTTTTGTTGGCCAAGAGGGACTGTGAGTAATCAGGAGCAATATGCCCATTGCAAGAGGATGAGTGACATAGAAATCAAGTGTCTATTGCAATCCTTATCTTTTGTTCCTGAGTGTCTGTGACAAGCATCAGGTGGAACCTGGCCAAATACTCCTGTGTTGGATAAGCAAGATGCTACCCCAACATGCACTGAGTGAAATAGAGAAATCAGGAGTCCTCAGAAGTAAACAAATACTCCAATATCAGGGATGAGGTTTATTTTTTTATGTATGGTAGCATGTTGATTATCAGCACGGACCTATTCTTATGCAAATATCTTAATGCATGTTGAATATGTGAGCAAAATACGCTAAACAATAAAAATCTATGATGAAATCAGAAAAATTCTACAGGAAATCAGCCTATAAAAAGGAAGAGAAGGAAAAAATAATGACTAACAGTACTTGGCTGGAACCATTTTGGCAGTATCTATGCAAACATTCTCAGCAGTGTTTATTATCTATCCATTTACATGCTGCTTATTCACTTAACAATATATGGCTTAATATGAGGCAAAAACAATTCCCATAAAAGAAGAGCTGATAGCTTCCTAATCCCCAGATGATATGAAACAGGAAAGACAAAGAGGTCTGCCATAATCAGTACTGACACTCATATCTTGACACACAGGGTCTTACTCGGAACTTTGTGTAAATAGACAGTCATTAACTGATATGAAAAATTAAAATCTGTCATGAAAATATAGGACTGTATCTTTCCTGGGCCTTGGTGAATTGGAAGGACTGTTCTAAGTATTTTCAAATACTTTTTTCTCGCAAGTAGTGATGCATCAAGTGACACTATGCCCTCCTTTCCTAGGAGAAATTGCTGACATTCCTGCATAGTCATAATCTATCCAACATCACTCTTAGCCCTGTTCTTACAGGATTGTAAACCCATCTGTAAGGAAGCAGAAGCCCTAAGCTTAGAAGGGAAATAACAATGTCTTGAATCTGTTTATTTGTCAAATTGCACAATACAGGTCAAAATCTGGGAAAAAACAACAAAAACTGGATACACTTATTATTTTTCATGTCACTATCATGCAAGATTTCTTATTTATTTTACAGTTCCATAAATCAGGCAACCATCAAAGATATAACTGCCTGAAGAAATCCTCGTGATGGAGCAAACCACAACCTGCCGTAACAGAAAAAGCAAACCTGTAGCACAAGCTGTGAATCCAGGCACTACAGTAAACTATGGATACACATATTCACCCACATTTCTATTACACATGCATACATCCTTAAACACTCATAGTACCTATTACAGAAAATACTGAAGAAACCTGTGATAAACTGATGTTACTGGAAGTCTTTGACTACCTCACTAGATCATTACATCCATCTACACTGGCATAATTTTTAACACATTGCCAGAGCACCACGGCAAAATAAAATACCATTTCTCCAAGTCCCTGCAGACACAGTATTTATTTTTTCTGTATCTCACATCAGTCACTGATCTAAGTATGGGAAACACAATTAGTTATTTCATTTTTCTACTTTGGCTACAAAGTAGTGTTGGAAGTGTTACCTAAGATTCTTACTGGACCTTTTCCTCTTCTGACACAAGGTACTTGATAACCTTTGGTTTTGCTGAGTTTTAAGGGTTTGGGTTTTGTTGTGGGTTTTTTGTTTATTTGTTTTCTAATGGAATGAACCAGATTTGTGGAAGAGACTGGAATCTGAAAAAAGAGGACTGCACTCACCTCATTTGACATGCATTACAGTCCCCTTAACAGTTGCCATACAGTTAACTATCTTCTTAATAGGTTCTTGAGTGTTTATGGATATTTTACTGGTATGTTGCAGATCAAGAGACTCAGAAAGTGACACGTATTTTTACTCTGTGAATTTCATCCTTTGACTTCAGAATACAACAGAAATGGCTTTATTATCCAAGAAAGTGAGTCCAAAGCATAGTCATCAGAACACAAGTCTTCTCTTTGGTATTTCCTATTCTCTTCCTTGTAAACACCACTTTATTAAATAATTAAGACATAAATAGAGGTCAGGTTCATCTTGTAATGGCATGCAAACATAAATTAGATATGAAGGACTGGAGGTATTACTTGCTGTATTGGTTGCTGATAATTATTTGGAGGACATAGATACAGTTACTTTAATGACAATGATAAGAGCAACATACAATGGCAATAATAATAACGTAACTTTTAAAGCACACTGCATCTCATATAAGTGATGCTCTAAAATCTCTGAACACCCATAACTAAGTAAAATAAACAAGGACCATCTAAGATTTAAGCAGTATTAGAAGACATGGTGGAGTAAAGAGCCTTTTGAGAACCTTCACTTCAGTATTGGTAGAGTCAGTACTGCTCACTTGGATCAATGGGGAAAATCTAATTCCAATGCTAAAGATTATTGCCCCAGTTTCTGGTATAGATGTCGCAAAATTTTAGATTAAAGAAGTTCAAATGTAACAGCACAACTGCAGAGAATGCCAAGTTATGAAACAATTAAAAACAATTTCATGGAAGAGGCAGCAAAACCAAAAATAGTTTGTTGAAGTTCTTTCCTCTCTATCTATTGCTTTCCCTTGTTCTCTTTCCAGGGTCTGATAAAGGATTATGTCTTTAGAAATTCTTCCTGCATTTTATTTTGCCATTTAGTCAGATAAGAAAGATATTAACAGATAATTATTTGACCACTCATTTCAGGCAATCAGAGAATAGATTGATCCTGAAAACAGAATTTTTCTTTGTACATACCATTATCTTCTAAAAGTAGCTATTAGAATATTTGTTTTATGTTGCAAGACATCAAAAGAGATGTGAATAAAACCACAAAATATGCAAGAGTTAGTTCTTACCATAAGTAGAGACTCCTGCATTTTACTATTCGCTGCTATTCTCATTGATACCATGTGCATAAAATCATAGAATTTTCAAATCAGTTACTATGAGTCTTCTCCTCTCAAAAGAAGTTTTACTCTTGACTTCAATGGGAAGAGTCAAGATAGCAAAAGTGTACCCAAAACTACTGGTAATATGGTGAAGAAGTTGTAACCAGACTGACATGTTAGATGGGGTAGCATTCATACAAGCTGTATTCTTTCTATAACAGTGCATGAACCTACAAGCCACAGTTACATTCAAAGTTTCTTTGCTGACTTGGACATCAGAACTGAATAAGCTCTACATTATGTAAATCTCACTATTGTGAGACCTTGCTTTTGATGTAAAAACGCAACAACATCTTCTACAGGTGTCTATCCTAAACAGAAGTTGAAAAAAATGCCAAAAAGGGTAACGGTTATAAGCCTGGCTATATAGCTGACAGTCTGTAAAAGGTGTGCAATTATAGAATCATAGTATTGTTTAGGTTGCAAAGACCTTTAAAATCATCCAACCCTTAACTGGTCATTGCCAAGCCAAGCACTTAATGAAGTCCCTAAGTGCCACAGCTACACTTCTAAATACCTCCAGGGATGGTGACTCTACCACTTCCCTGGACAGCCTGTTCCAGTGCTTGACAACCCTCCCAGTGAAGAATTTTTCCCTAACATCCAAGCTAAATCTCCCCTGGTGCAGTTTGAGGCTGCTTACTCTTCTCCTGTCACTTGTTACTTGGGAGAAAACACCAGCTCCCATGCTGCTACACCCTCCTTTCAGGCAGTTGTACAGAGCATAAGGTCCCCCTGATCCTCCTTTTCTCCAGGTTAAACACTCCCAGCTTCCTCACCTGCTCCTCAGGTACTCCAGACCCTTTCCCAGCTCCATTGCCCTTCTGTGGACACACTCCAGCACATCAATGTCCTTTTTGTAGTGAGAGGTCCAGAACTGGACACAGTTCTGGCCATGTGGCCTCACCAGTGGCAAGCACAGAGGGGCAGTTGCTGCCCTGGTCCTGTCGGCCACACTATTGCTGATACAGGCCAGGATGCCATTGGCCTTCTTGGCCACCTGGGCACAGTTGGCTCATGTTCAGCTGCTGTCAACTAGCACCCCCAGATCGTTTTCCACCAAGGCATCTTTCCAGCCACTCTTCCCCCAACCTGTCCCATCATGTAGGATTGTTGTGACCAAAGTGCAGGACCTGGTGCTTGCCCTTGTTTGACCTCATCCAACTGGCCTCAGCCCATCAATCCAGCCTGTCCAGATCCCTCTGCAGAGCCCTTTAACCCTCCAGTAGATCAACACTCCTGCATAAATTAGTGTAATCTGCAAACTGACAGAAGGTGCACTTGATCCCCTCATCCAGATCATGGATAAAGGTATTGAACAGGCCTGCTCCCCAACACGGAGCTGTGGGCAACAGCACTTGTGACCAGCCGCCAACGGGGTTTGGCACCACTCACCTCTACTCTCTGGACATGGCCAGTTTCAGTTTTTTTACTTGAAGAGCACAAGCCATCAGCATCCAGTTTCTCCAGCAGAATTCTGTGGGAAACGGTGTTAAAGACTTCACTGAAGACCAGACAGACAACATCCACAGCCTTTCCCTCATCCATGAAGTATGTCACACTTTCACAGAAGGAGACCAGGTCGGTCAAGCAGGACCTGCCTTTCTTAAACCCGTGCTGGCTGTGCCCAGTCCTGGTTGTCCGCACTGGCACTCAAGATGATTTGGTCCATGACCTCCCCTGGCACCAAGATCAGGCTTACAGGCTTGTTGTTCCCTGCATCCTTCTTCCTGCCCCTCTTGTAGCTTCATGTCTGCTGGCCTCTGGTCATCAGGAACCTCCCTGATGAGCCATGGCCACTTAAAAATTATTGAAAGTGGTTTAGTGGGCTCTTCCACCACCTCCTCAACACCCTTGTGTCAATCTCATGTGACCCCCCCCATAGACTTGTGCGTGTCTAAATGGAGTAGCAGGTATCTTACCATTTTTCTCTTGATTACAGGGGCTTCATTCTGCTTCCCACACCTATCTTACAACTCAGAGGACTGGTTATTCAGAGAAGAACTGGTCTTACTATTAAAGACTGGGTCAAAGAGGGCATTAAGTTCCTCAGCCTTTTCCTCATCTTTTGTCACTGTTTCCTCACATATCCACCAAAGAGTGGAGATTTTCCTTGGCCCCTCTTAAGTTGCTATGCAATTTATAGAAACCTTTTTTTTTTTTTACAGCAGGTAAGTTCTACTCAGGCTTTGGACCTTCTAATTTTCTCCCTGCATAACCTCATGACATCCTTGCAGTCCCCTGGAGTTGTGTGCCCCTTCCTTCCAAAGATCACAAACTCTCTTCTTTTCCCTCACTTACAGCTAAAGCTCTCTGTTTGACCAGGCTAATTGTCTTCCCCACCAATTCGTCTTTTGGCATATGTGGACGGCCTGCTTCCGCTCCTTTAAGATTTCCTTCTTAAGGCACATCCAGCTTTCCTGGACTTCTTGCCATTTAAGACTGCCTCCCAAGGGACTCTGTTACCCAGTCCCCTAAACAGGCCAAAGTCTGCCCTCTGGAAGTCCAAGATGGCAGTTCTGCTGATCCTCCTCCTTACATCTCCGAGATCTGAAAACTCAATCCTTTCGTGGTCATTGCGCTCAAGATCATGGTCTGACCACCACATAACCCTCAAGTCCTTCTCTGTTCACAAACAATAGGTCCAGCATGGCACGTTCCATAGCTCACTCCCTCACCATCCATGTCAGGAAGTTATCTTCTGCACACTCCAGGATCATCCTGGATTTTTTCCCATCTGCTGTGCTCCATTTCTAACAAACATGGGTAAATTGAAGTCTACCATGAGAACAAGGGATGACAATCATGAGACTTCTCCCAGCTGCTTATAGAATATTTCCCCTGCCTCTTCATCTTGGCTGGATGGTCTGTAACAGACTTCCACCATAATATATGCTGTATTGGCCTTCACCTTTGTTCTTACCCAAAAACACTCAGTCCTGTCACCACCATCATCTTCTTTTAAAGGAAACTGCCGTATCTTCATTTAATTATCTTTTTTTAAATTCACTTTGCGGCATTTTACTCATTCTCTGTAATAAACTAGTAGTGTAAGTAAAGTTGATTACATGTGTGCTTTCATAGATGGGAGAAGAGTGTTCAGTGGCATTACTGGTAGAAGAGAGCTCTACAGCCAACAGAACAAACAGCAGGGAAGTCTACCTCTCCCATAAGGCTGAAGAAATAGCTGCCTCTTTCCTGAAAAGCTCTGAGACTCACACAGATAACTGAACAGTAAAATTCAGTAATTTGACTTGCCCAAGGCAGTGATTGTTAAGCAAAATGCCAATGAACTCTAGAGTTTATTATGACAAGAGTTTATTTGTTAGAGCTTCTAATCGTGTAAAACTGAAAGCAAACTGGGTTGTATACACGACTTGATAACTTACTCATTTAGGTTGGATTTTGTGTGATATACTGGTGCTTAGCTGTCTTTGAAATCAACACTCTGCCAAAGGACCTCATTAGCTAGAATATCTGAAATGTTCAGAAGATTCTGCATGAACTGAAAGAGAAGACTACTAGCAGAATTCCTTGAAAAATATTACATTTAAGGAGCATACTTTAGGCTGAAAATCAAACTACAGCTGGGTTCATATTGATAGCAACAAATGTTCAAAAATGAATGCTTTTAGACTTTAAATGCCTTGATATTAGGAGCTGGCCATCTGCTTCAGGACAGGAGAGCCCTTCCAAATGTGTGTCTTCTCCTTGTTACACACTGAATGAGAAAGGCGTGTAGAAACAATCATGCATTTAACTGTCACTTCTTTCCCACTTCTTTCATTAGCTTGGTGACCAAGGATATTCAGCAAACTTCCTAAGAACCTTTTAGTCTCACTGTATAGAAGAAAAATGAAATATAATGGAGCTCAGAGGAAAACTAAAATGCATGGAAAACACTCCAAATACAGTTTAACTAAAAGGAAAAACTGATGTTGATTTATGACAATAATAATATTTTATAATCACATAATTTGCAAAGACCACATCTCAAACATTGAAATATTTTGTAAATTGCACGCTATCTTTTAGATTACCTATACAGTGAACAGAAAAATTATTCCCAGACAGAATAAAGAAAAGGCCATTCATCACATTTTGATAAATCCAATTTTGATACCTAATAAATATTACTGAATCTGTAATAATCAACTATACACATAAAACTGGTATGCAACAATAGTAGTATACATGTCATCAACTTCATTCTACTATAAGTGGAAATGTTTGGACAGGTTCCCTTTCAATTGCATGGTCATTATTTCAGAAAGACATTAGTTATAAATACTTCTCATACGTTCCACTGTTTCTTGATAAGACTAATTGATTTACTTTACCAGTTAAAATATGCCTTCAGATTATTTATGGACAGATAGCAGAATCAAAAATATAAATATGTTACAGATAACATTCAAGCTGTTGTCTTAGGATGAGATAAGAATACTTTGGTTTATTATTATGTGGAAAATTAAAGCCAGTTACTACAGTCTTTGTATCTATATGAAATAAATCCATGTCAATAACTAGTTACTTGCTTTGAAGTACTTCTATTTTTAAAATAATAATTGATGGTATCTCCTTGCCATGTAGAAAATGCAGCAGTCCATTCAAAGAATGATTTTTCTTTATTGAGACATTTGTATTACATGCCATTTGTTTATACTTAGAAATATCATCAAGTTTTCCAAAGCATTTTGAAGTGCTATAAGCAACTAACAGAATAGAAATCTGAAAAAATGAGCAAGGAGGAAATACCAGGAGGCCTCGCTGGTTAAAGTCAACCCAAAACTTTCGTCCAACTGGATGCAACCCCTCTGTGAAAATGCACAGGAATATATCCTAACAGCCAATGATCTTCTTTGACTGCTCACACAATTCAAAGCAATTTTCTAAAATTAGCCATATCTGATATGGAGTATACATCTTGTAATATGTACTTAATGTTTTTCTCTTTAATCTAGCAGGCATCTTCTAACAAATTTTATAAAAGAGAATACTTGCCAAATAATATTAAAAGCTATTTAATGTTTCTCAAAGGATTATGGCATATGAAACTATAAACATTGGTTTGAACTGTCTGTGCTAGGTGAAAGGCTTCATCTCTCACTTAGACCCCGGTCCAGCAAACACTTATGCACATGTTGTAGCCCCATTGATCTCAACGGGAATACTCGTGTGTGAAATCAAGCATCTGTGTAAGCGGTTGGAGGATTGGGGCCTTATTCCAGAAAGTGTCATGAAAGCAGTGCCCTGCTGATTATGTGGACTTCATAAAATTACTTCTTTTTTAAGTCAAGTCTCAGTGGTTTGTTTTGACATTAGCCCGTGGAGGTCCTGGAAGAGGAAAGAATTTCATGTAACACAACAGTGTTACTCAACACCAGGGCAATGAGAGGAAGACGCAGAGCAGAAAAAACATCACACATGAAGCTGGAAACTTGCACGCATGTAAACAGGTCTGTAAAGGACCAGTGCTTTTGCAGTATCCACTGACATCACAGGGCCTTCCCTGTGTGTAGTTTTGCACTCTCCTGACAGGTCCACTGATAGGACAAAAAAAGCTGTGGTGCTCCAGCCATGAGTCATTCTGCAATGGAGACATTTCTATTTAACATTGTTATTTCCACCCTGCTCACCACACTGTGTTCCTGTGCAGCCCTGGTAGCTGAACACCACATGGAGGCAACAGGTTGAAGTGGTTTTCTCCAGTCTTTTCTGTGTGGGACATGGAGCATGAAGAGAAAAAGTGTGGCCAATCTAGGCTCATAATTCAGAGAGAACATGAAAAAAACCAAACTAAAAAGGAAAGGGTGGTTTAAAAACAGAGAGGGAAATTATCAAAGCTGAAATAACCCGAAAAGAAGACTCTCACACCCATTGACTGGTAAATGCATATCCCAGCAAATACAACAGGGAAGGAGTTACAGATAAGGGCCCAATACTGAAAACTCTCATTCAACTGGAAAGAATCAATGAATTTACTCAGTAATAAAGCTCCTATTATTTTCTGAGCCAGAGAATCAAGACAGTTAGTCTTGCTCCCAGTGCCTCTGAAAACAGAGCGCTGTTTCCTTTGCAAGGTAATGACAGAGCTTTGGCTATTTTCTTGAAAGTTCTCAAAACTGTTAGACATTGAAAGGTGAAATTCAAAAGTGTTTGTTTCATATTTTTTCATTCCTTTACACAACCAAATATTCCAGAAGATTAGGAGTTTTGTTTTGTTTCAGTTTGCACTGCCTGGGGCTTCTCATTCTTTTCTTTACCTTAAGGACTTTAAAAGCTCCAATACCATGTTCCTCTAAGCATTTTAAGAACTAGAATATAAAGATACTTATCTTTTCAAGCACAGAGCACCTAGAGACTGTGAGGGTCTGCAGGTAGGGTGTCAAGAGGATGGAGTCACTCTTCTTGGTGGCACCAAGCAATAAGACAAGAGGCAATGGTCAGAAACTAATGCACAGGAAGTTCTACCTGAATACAAGGAAAAACTTTACAGTGAGAGTGACTGACCATTAGCGCAGACAGCCCCAAAAAATTGCAGAGTCTCCTTCTCTGGAGATATTCAAAAGTTGTCTAAACACAAGCCAGGAGACAGGCAATTATCCAGCATGCTCTAGGAAACCCTCCCTGTTCAGAGAGGTTGGACTACGCGACTCCAATGGTCCCATCCAACCTTATATATTCTCTGATTCTGTAGAGACATTCTCAATCCTGTAGCAGAACTGGCAAGAAATCCTTTAGCAAGTTAGACTTAAAACAGCCACTGAAGTCAATGGGATTCACGTTTTAACTTAGTTGGACCATTATGGGCCATACACACCTGTCTATTTATTAAGCAGGTAAAAGATTACATAATTCACTCTAATTTTCTAACCAACACTACTTGCTTTGAGACAAGGAATTCTTCAATTTTCTTTGCATGTAGCATAAGTGGCTATGGTCTCATTTAAGTAGGGCACTTCAGGGAGCTGTGGAACCACAAGGTTGGAAGAAATCTCTGAAAATCACCTCATCAGCTCAGAAGATGGGGATGACTTCTACCACCTTCATTTTGAAATTCCTGACTCGTTGGTCTTGGGCATTCTATGAAAACAAGAAACCTGAAAAAAGATCTCAACCATAATTCAGAAACACGCTTCATGTGAAAAAACCCTCTGAAAAGAAAGCCTGTCCACAAGTAGCCTTACATTCAAGAAATGTCAAGAACATTGCTTCGTTCTGCTGCCTAATATATTGGTTGTGATCCACTCATAAGTGTTCGTTACTGGGCTAAGGCAATAGCAGTTATATTCAGGTGTGTAAACTTAAGTTCCCACTAGTGTTTCTTGTGGGTTCAAGTAGCCCACTAAAGCACCAGTGACTGCCCCAGGAGACAGGCAATTATCCTTAAGTTCTGAGCATTACTTGTCAGCCCTGTCAGTATGTCTTAGATACTTTCCAGGATTTAAAATGCCACTAAACACCTCCATTCAGACACTTGAATTGCTCTGCAGATGCCTGGGTTTAGCTCCTGCCCTGAAAATGGTTTGTCACATGGCTTACAGTAAGTACTTAGAGTCTGTGTCTTGATCCTGTGGCTGTAGAAAACAGGGATTTTGCTTACATTTTCTGTGCACTATTTGCTTATCTTCACTCTGAGTTTGTAAGTAAATATGGATAGGGACTGTGTTTACAATGTATGTGTAGAACATCTATCAGAGCAGAGCACCCATTTACTACTACAATACAGACTCCACAGATAATTCTTTCAATCCTTTTCTAAACTTCTCATTAAGGCTTACCATAAATGAAGAATTTCAGTAAAAATTACATACCTTAGAAAATATACTTAATTCCTTTGTGAGTTTTAAATAATGAGGCACAGTGATATTTTTAGTTTGGAATATTTTGGAATGTCTGGAATGTCAAGTTCCCCAGATGATGATTAAAAGGTCAAGTAATAAAGTATATGATAAACTGTGCCTGAGATTCCTCATAAAACAAATGAGTAATGGCTGGACAAACTCTGTTGCCATGTTTTCATATCAAAAAATTCCTACAGTCTATTATTCCTTCAAATTTGTTAAATTATAGGATTGTCAGAAAAACAGCACAGGAATGGCTAGTTTGCAGCTTCTTTGGGGCTGAAGTCAGAGTCAAGAAGCAAATGAAGGAGTGCAGTAAGGAGTAGTGCTGATGTTGTTAGTGGACGTCATAGTGGAGAATGTGAAAAAGGTTTTTTTCTTTCCAGAGTGCAAGTCTGGTGTTGGTAAGTATCATGCTAAGTTTCTTTAGAAGTGTGTTTGTTTCCGTGAGGATTATAACATCAGATTGGAACATTGCTTGAGACACAATCACAGGAGCCCTCCAGGCCTGTCAAGCATTTTGCATATTTCACTTATCTCTGAGGGTGGCAGGGGCCATCAATACAAAGTGGACCATCAATCAATATGGGGTCTTCTTCAGACATTGCCTGCCAGCTGATCAGAGGAAGACTTTAGGGAATCAGCTTTCCATTATCAGGATTTGGTCTGTGATCAGAGCAAGCCACTAAACCTTTTACTTTTCACTTGGCAAAAACATACACACTGGAAAAAAGTCCTGACAGTTCATTCATTTTGCTCCATCACTGGAGCCAGATGATGTTTGACTGGGGAGACCCACCCTCTTTGATGTTGTACTCTTTTGAGGGTGCCCTGCTGTGAAAAAAATTTTCTCCTTCCAAATTAAAGAGAAATATTTCTGTGTCCAGCTGTTAAATGTGACATTTGCCATTTTTCAGTGCACTGGCTTTGTGCCATCTTGCAGGCTGTGTTTCAAGCCTATCTTTTTCCTTTCTCCTTCTCAGCAGCAATATCCACAATGTGTTAGTGTCTCCAACTTCTACATACATCAATACCAAAAGGGAGAATACAAGTAATAGTGCATTTCTCTGAACTACAGCAGCAATATTTCTGTCTCTTCTGATTTTTTTTAATTAAAGCAAGCAATCCTTCATGCAATGAAGGATAAAACCCTTAAATATGATCTATGAAAAGCCGACTTCAGTTTAATTCTGATTGCAGTAGGCAAACCATGCTGAAGCAAAGCCTTAGTAGAAAACAGTTACTGGTTAAATGAGTGTGCATATTACTAAAACTTGTTTCATGTCCACATCAAAAAAATGGCATCCATTCAGCAGCCCTAGATCTGTTTAAATTAAGACAAACTTCTCATGAAATGTTGAATAAATATTTAGGTTTATGTAATCAAGAAAATCTGTATCTTCTTGTATTTATTAAGTGTAATTTTTAGAGTTACAAAAACCACTGTCACAAACTGTGTATACAGTAAATAAAGGGTGAACTTATCATTACAACATTTTGCCTATCCATTGAGGTGGATGAAATGCAACAGGTTCCAACTATTCTTCACAATCCTTTTCATTTCCATTTGCTAATACAGAAGAGGATCAATGTCTGATGGAGTTTGGCAAGGTCATTATTATAAACCTATGTTCTGTAATTAATCTCAGACTATGACCAGAAAATCTGAATAACTGCTCATGTACTCATCACATCTTCATGCTCTGAAAATTGAAACCTGTCTGAGAACCTCAGCAGATGAGAATGGAAACACTTAATTTGGAAAATTACATGAATGATAAGAAAAAAAAAGCACTTCCCCTTTAGGTATTAATTCACTTTGTAGATCCATGCCAAGAAAGAGTATATTCAGTTAGATTTGATCTAGAAATAAACAGTAAAAATGCTCTTAATCTGGACTACAAGTAACTCATGGACACAGATTTTTAAATTTTAGAATGATACAGGTTTACAAATAAATATAAATTATCCTCTTTCCAAAAGGCTAGCAGAGAGCCAAACTACATTCTGCAGGGGTGCAGGCAGCTCTCAAAAGCTCTCTGGTATCTAACAAAGGCAGTACTGGGACCGGAGAAGTCCAAGCAGCACAGAGATGCTGGCTGTGATGGTGTTGGCAATTCAACAGCACGCATGCTTACTTGTTCCTGGAAAGAATCCATCACTGCCACTCCTAAAATTGCAAGCAGCACATATATATGCTATATAAATGGGGCATTTGGATCTCCACATTCTGCTGGTTCCATGACTCTGGTTCCAAAGGGATGACCTTCTCATAAGAGTATAATTTATGCTGCTATGGTCCTCCTCTGTCTTTATTTCTAAATAGATTAAGAAATAATTTTTTTACTGATAATTCTAACTTTCTCTTATTTAGATAACCAATGCTATTCAAAATTTTCTTTACTTGCCTCTAGTCTTCCATCAGCCACTGTTTCATCATGTTCGTTTTTTCTGTCCCTCAATCTATCAGGTGGCAGAAAAACACCCAAGAATACCTCATTAGAGTGAAAATGAAGGACTGATTCCAAAGAATTTTGTTGGTCTTTTTCTCTATTCTGCATTATTCTCTTTCACCTTTAAGACTATATGCCTTACCTTTATCTTTCCAGCTTTTCTCAACTCTCCTCTCTGTGCCAAAATAATTTTGTCTAAAAAGGCAATTTTTTTTGTCCCAAACATGTATAAGTGAAAATGTATAGACGGCTTATGTAGGCCAACACAGATGAAGCAGGTCTATTTCAGAAACAGTAGAGTAGTTCAAGCAGCAATTCTGCTGGCCTCAAATGACCACTTTTTTACAAAGAAACTCTAGACAGATGAAATAATTTGAAAACAATAGAACCAGTGATTATAATCCATCTTGAATCTTTTAACAGTAAAGTGATTTCTGCAAAGCAAGTTCTTTTTTTTCTCAGACTAAATTAAAAAAATTAAAATAAACCAATTATTTTGATGACTTTCCCACCATCCTCAAAATTTAATACAAAGGAGAAATTAATCATTTTTTAGTAAGTCTGCATGTAAAATTCTTTTGCTGGATGTATTCAAAACCTCACAATGGTTGTAAAGCAAGAACAATAACAAAATTCTTTGGAGCAAGAGTTTTTGTTTTGTTTTTTCTTTAATTCATATTATTTCAAGATTTTATGAACCAAAATATAATGTTTCATTGTAAGCTTACTGTACCTTAAAAATTAAAGAATTTTGAACTGAGAAATACATTTTCTGTTTAGAAAATGTAAGAACTTCATATTTAGGTCATTTTGAACTACTTTTCAAGTATTTTTCAAATTTTCAGATATTTTTCCCTAAGTTTTATTCATGTGAAATTTCCATTTCCAAACTGACATTTTTTCACAAACAGTTTTATTTTCTGAGCATTAACTTGGGAACAAAAAATTGTTTCCTTGGGAAACTCCAACAATTTGTAATCGGTTATCTGTTGTACCCCAGTTAAAGACACACATAAAAACAGTCATGGCACCTAAGAGCTTGCAATCTAAAAGACACAGATAAGGACAAATGAATTGAGAGACCCAGAAAATGTGATGAAAACATAACCTTTCTGCACTCTCTTCCTGTATCTTCTCCCTCATGCACAGTCACAAAAATTCTCTGCTTAATTATAAAAAGAATAATAGGGAGTACGACTTCACAGTTTTCCCGAGTTAAGCAGGAACTGTCATCCCTCCCTTCAGAGAGAAAAGCTGTGGTTTCCCAGTGGGGTACAGATCTCTACCAGCTCCCTCTGTTTTATGGGGAGAATAAACCCTGAATGTATCTGCAGGCAGCTTAAAAATCCGAGCCCTTTCTTGGCCAGCAGGTACCCCCTGACTGCCAGCACATAGGAAAATAGGCAGTGTAAGTCAGATATATATTATTCCATACATTTGAGGGCAAAGAGGAGACATACTAAAGAAAGGGCAGAGAAACAATGTAGAAGACAACTATTTTTGCAAGGGGTTCCTCAAGAACCCCTTGCTGATAGTAAGCAAATGACTCCTTGTTCAGCTTCTTTCTAATGCCTCACAGACTGCATACTTACTGTACATGGTTGACTTTCCTAATTGGTTTGACCACTATATTTGAAGGTGAGAGAATATTAAAAATAACTGTAAGCCAACTCTTAGCAATACATTGAGATTAACTGTTTTGAAAGAATTTGATGAAGCTGTAATAAAAATCAATTTATCCACAGAAAGAAGCAATTCTTGTTCTCAAATGGCAGATTTACGATTTCATGCAAGCATGAATATCCTAGAGCTCACCCTTTTTAATAAGGAGTCTTTTAAAAGACATAAAATATTTGTCCTAATGAAGTAATGGTTTCCTAAGGTTTTGCTTCTTTTCTGTACTGCCTACAGTTTTATGTCTTTGTTGAAATGTGTCACTCCTTAAATTATGATGTTTTCCTAAGTCTACTATACTCTTTTTCTAACCCACACTAAGAAAGCACAATTGTCAGACATTATGTTTAGAGGGCGAACTGACCTCCAACATATTGTGGATAACGTAAATTTAATATTTTATAGTTATTCTGAAAACCTTCCTAAAATTCAAAATCCTTGGTTCCTTAGTATCTTTAACTCACTCCACCTAACAACAGTAAACTAAAGAGGCCAATATTTTCTGCAAAAAAATCAAAGTAAAAGGTGAGAAGGAAGGATGAAAAAGTACTTTAACTTTTAGGGAGTCACTGCTATTGCAGAATCACGGCCAACTTTAGATAAGACACTGTACTGGGACAGCCCAAAGAGCTGCTGCAATCCCAGGACTGTCATCTTAGCCTGTTCAAATTTGTCTAAAACTTCTCCAAGAAACTGGGAGTACAGGATGAGTGAGACAGGAGAGGTTAATGCACTGTGATTCTAGCCTCTCTGCTGACTCATTCCATCAAAAAATACTGGGGTTCATCCAAGAGAATATGATAGTATGTCACTGTGGTAGATTTTACTTCTTTCTCTCAAACGCTTTTCATTCTCCCGTAGAGAGCAGAGAAGGTTCTGAGTTACTCCAGGCTTCAAAGGAAAGACATTTATTTTGTCCAGATAAGTAAATTGTCTAGTAATCCCATGTGGCATCTGGATAGGAAATATATTATGCTTACTAGAAAATTGAGCAAATCCTTGGAATCAAGGATGAATAAACAAACTGACTGTGAGGAAAAGACACTTACCAGAGTCTTAATAACGAGGTACATTCAGGAGCATTCCATACTTTAAAGGGTAGTTGTGCAGTGAGCACAACTAATGAAGCCTGGTTTTAGTACAGATGTGTGTCTTTTGTCCCCAAAAGCTTCACTGCTCTAATAAGCTCCACTTTGACAGTGACTCCAGTGTATGACACTGATATGTAAATACTTTTCAGTTATTTTCCACTTAGTACTGCTGATATCACTGGAAGCTCAGCACACAGATCAACATGTACAGTGAAGCCTGTCACTGTGGGTGCAGCAGGAGTAGGGTCCTGGGACACCGTGTCTTGAAGTGTGTAAGTAGAGACAGGTAAAGTGGTGACCAAAATTGCTCATACCCAGTAGCTTTTGCTCAGTGAGATATAGATGGGGTCACTGAGCTTTGCTGATCCCCAAAGGTTTTTTTTCCTTGAAGGCATCCCAAAAACCTGTAACTTCTTCTAGAAGTCACCTTGTTAAATGTGAAGTAGCAAGAAGGTGAAATCTGGAACCATGCAGAAAAGTCATGGTGCACAGTTTGCACAGGCTCAACAAATCTCATGTGTTTTACAAATTGTGCAGGCAACAGGTCCAAATTGCAGCTGTTTTTTTCCCAAATCTCTGGAAATTTAAGCTGCTGCATATTTGGAAAAGTACAGTTGCCATGACAATACCAAGAAGAGTGTGCCTTGTACACTTTTTATATTTAACTTCACTATATATACAGGATATCCTGTATTATACAAACTGTCTGGCAGTTCAAAAAGACAAAAACTAAATTTCCTGTTTTCTTCTTTTTTTTTGTACTTTTTCCGCATTTCAGGAGATATACCTTCTTACCTATGACATCAAATACAGTGAAAATGCAGAAGGGATTACTGTATTCCTACTACTGACTGTTCTGACTGTTAATTAAATCCATTTCAATCACTACAGGTAAATCATTAGCAATAACACAATTCAATTGAAGATACTTTCCATATTCATCAGATTTAAATTTCACATTTTGTGACATTTTCACAATCTAAAATACGTTTTATCTATAAGTGTTCAAAAACAACAGTCATCAAAACAAACATTCAGATTCTAACAGAGTTTTTAACATTGTAAATATGATCTGAATCAGACCCAAAATTGTACTAATATGAGCAGCTCTTTACAAAAAATTGCATGGAAGTTCTACAAACAGTGTCAAAAGGCATCATGCTCCATAACGCAGAGCGTCTGTGTTTTGATTTTTTAATTAGAGTGTAAATCCTCTCAAAGGCAGCACAATAATAACCAGCAGGAGCAGATAGCTAGCATATTTTTAAATTATGGTGGTGATGGGAGAAAAAGACCAGGAAGACCTTACAGCACTTATAACAAATGATTGGAGCACTTTTCACCTGTAATATTACAAAGATATGTGTTGCAATTCCCATTTTACACCTGATGTAAACCATGCCATTAACTTTGCAATTCTGCTTAAACAGTCTGTCAGCTTTAATGTTACATCTACATATACTGTTCACATAAATGAGAAAAAAATCCAAATCTCATCACATATGTTATTCGTATACTGAATACAGAGAGTTCTGAGATTTGTATTGATTTAATATCCTTGAGAGAAAAAATAAACAGGACTCGAAAGATCCATCATGATGCAATTATCCAAAGTTTTCCTTTTAAAGTGCATCTCTGCTTGGTTCCTGACAAAATAATGTTAACTGTAAATTTGCAAATGTCTCAATTATAAAACTGCACAGATCTGAAGGATAAAGGTCAAAGCTCAACTGTTTTATAAATATATTTTAAACATGGCATTAATATAAAAATCCCATATCATACAACCAAAACAATTTAATATAACTTGCTATGGCAATAACCAGGTCATTTTTCAAAAAAAATAGATAAACTCCATCATGTAATTTTGAACTTCTTCTGACCTTCTGATGGCTACAATTGGGAACAAATGTTATCCAATAAATACATTGAAAGCCTTTTATTTGCAAAACATAGGACACTTAATTTAAGCAGCCTTTGTTTTAGTAGATATGTTAGATGCATTGCATAGGAAAAGATACAAATCTTTCATATATATCAATTATAATCACAGATTAAAAATCTTACTGATTTAGAGCATGCAATCAAAGCAACTGGGACTGGGACTGGTACAGACAAGTAAATTAGTTACCTAGGTCATGACAGCAGGGGATGTACTTACAGCTACTTACTGTGCTTTACTGAGAGTTTGGTATCCTGTGGTAAGCTAATTTTTTCTGAAATTACATGGTTTATAAGACCGAAATAATTACCCCGATTAAAATTATTTGCCTTGTATCTGCCCAGAGGCGCAGAAACATCTTTGGATGCAATGCAACATGTTTCTGAGTGAATTTGCCATAGGCGAACCTGATAATAAATATTGGGGCACTATTGGTGATTTCCTTTGCCCAAATGCAGGGTGAAATGAAGCTTGTTACTCACTTGAGGATAGGATTCACTTCACACAGCAGTAACCAGCTATGGGGTGGGGTTAAGTATGTAACCTCACCCTATTGCCCAATGTCCTTGTAGAGACAACTGAGAGAAACAGGCAACATCAGAGGGCAACGCATCATTATCAAGGTCATCTCCCTTAGACCAGGTACTTACTGATACTGAATGTTACTGGCTGATGCTCCAACCACAACCTGCTACAAATTGCCACACCCTAGACGTGGACCCTAGTCTCTTACCGAGCCTAGTACTCAGAGAATTCAGTCATTTTTTGTACTGTTTTCATACTAGTAACTTTCTCATGCACTTGAAGAAAAGGGTATAAACAACTTTTATCGTCTTAACATTGAAGTGTGACTATTGTAGTATATTTTTTACTAGGGGAAAAAAAACCTTCTCTATATAAATGCATTTATTAGTAAATATATAGAATCATACCAGTCTTGAAACACTTAGACACCATTATGACTATGAAAGCATGTTGTCAACCCATCAGGAGCTTGAGATTTTTTAAATTTGTTTTCAGTGTTCTTTCCAAAATATACTTCTCCCTTTTTTCTTTTTTTTTCTTCTTTTTTTTTTTTTTTATTGAGTACACAACAACAACAGCAGTTTTTAAGAGAGCTCTGGTTTCTAAGGCTGCTGAAAGCTGCTTCCCTAAAATGACCTTTCCTACCCAGTAAATGATTACAGCAGGGCAAAAGGAAAAACAGCAAAATGAAAAAAACCACATTTTTTTGTCATACTGCTCACAAAACTACTGTGTTGGTGAAGCTTTTCAGACACATGCTCAAAAGTAAAAACAAACAAACAAACAAATAAATAAATAAATAAAAGTGTTCCCCTTCCACTCAATTTTAATTTCAAGACTTGACAGGCTGGGATGTCTCAAGTCATCCTATGGAAGCATTGAGATAGTATGTGGTGGCAAGAATATGAGAATGTCTGGAGCATGACAAGAATGGGATAACACTGCTTGAACTGCAGCAAAATCTTGATGTAACAAATGACAGCATAAAATAGTAAAGCCTCGTGAGTCTAACTATTTCAGCCTTTTCAAATGAAAAAGTCTTTACTTAAGACGAGAGGCTCTAATTCCTCTACTGGGAGAAGGGCCAAGGGAAGACATAGTTTCCACATGGAAGATGCAGTGGCTCCAAAGAGTCCATCACTCCATGTCAGAACCGGGTTGAACTAGGAGGGCAGGTGGGATTCTAGTAAAGCAGCTGTGGCTCCCCTTGCTGACCTTTTCTCTCCAATAACACCATGCCAGATCACCCAGCAGGCCCTGTGTAAACACAGCCTTGTCCCGTGGTACACATGACCATCTTCTGAGCTCTCCAAAGGCAGAGGTCTTTGCAGGTCTTTTTCTTAGCAGTGCAGAAATCATTGCTGTCAAAATCAGGTCTTTGGGATGCAAACCATAATCAATCTCGTACAAAACAAAGCACCAACTCAGCCTTCCAGCAAAGTCTAATTAAAAGACTTAATCAAAGAGAAAATCATCCTGGTGCTTGCATAAGTATAAACTAACAGGAACTGAACTACAAGAGACAGTACAGCGTATCTACACAGGCAGTCAGAAAAACGATTGTGTGAAACTATGTAACAGTGTCATCTAGTGACTCTTGCCATAATGTTATTACCCAGACAGTGCAAAGAGCTGCAGGAAAGGCCAATTTTTACCCTGCTGAAGTGAGCTGTGCCCATACTCTCTACTGACACTTGGCATTCAGCTATGACAAGACTTCACAAGCAAACCGAGAGCATGCACACACAAATATGACATTTGCAAACAATTGTCTGGTTAGTGCACAGATATCCTTAACTCTGTGTGTGGAAATCCTAGTGGAATGCCAATGCTAGGAATGGTATAGGTCCTGTCTTGTGTCAGGGAAAGCATCTGTCATGATGGTGCTGAAATACGGCCCATGATTTTACCACCTAGTGAGACTCCTTTGAACTCAGTCCTTTATGTAATCTGCAGGGCACTTTGTAAGGTCCTGCAGACCACCAGTGAGCCATGGACAGCAGTTTAGTAGCCTGTGGTGAAAGCAGTCACAGCTACGAGCAAGCAATTTGGTTGTCTTCTTTTTCCTTTTTAACATCTGACCCTAACACCAAGGACTACCCTGGGAGTGTTCACAGGCAGGCCGGGTGGGGCTTTTGACCAGCCTGGTCTAGTGGGAGGTGTGCCTGCCTATGGCAGAGGGGTTGGAACCAGAGGGTCTTTAAGGTCCCTCAAGAACCAAACCATCCTATGATTATGTCTCAATAACCAGTGACTAAATCCCGTCCTTATTTCTAAGCACATTCACTGAATGTGAACTAATCTGCCCGTAAGGCTCGTGAGAGCCCTTTAGCATGACACTAGAGTGTTGTTTCTTTGGTTCTTCCTTTTTTCATTCTTCTTGCCTGTAAGACTGCTTCCCACACAAGCAACCACATAACAAAGACCATTAATAAAAATGAAAAAGCTTAACTAATATATTGGATTCCTTCCTTTTTAGAGTTATGAAGTTCTTCACAAAGTGCAATACTTGCCAAAGAATACAGTTAAAGGCATGAGCATTTTGTTATATTTCCATCATAATTAATTAAACTGTCAGAAACACTGTCCAAAGAGCATTCACTCTGACAAACTTGGAAAATCTGGAAAATGTAATGCAAGTGTGACGCTTGTCTATAATTCATGCTCCAGTTTACAGGGGTGTTAACTGCAGTGCAACTTTTATTACCTGTTTGTAAATAAAAATAAAATAGAGTAAAATGCAGTTTAAGTGAATTGGATTTTTTTTCAGAGACTTTAATTTTCAAATCATATTCACCTCCTTCCTTTGCTTTACACTGTACTGCTTAGTGCTTTAAATGATATACATCAAAACTTAATGTAACATTCAAGAAAATTAAGAAGAAGTTTTGTCATTGGTTTAATAATTATTTTTTCTGATTCTGCTGTAAGCTTAATATGTGAAATTAAATTCAACACACAAAAAAAATTTAAAAAAGGGTTGTCATCTGTGTTCAGATTTTCTTACTTGAAGTTTGTACTTACCATGCAGCTGAAGCATCTAGGGCATCATAATAATAGCTCAGAGCAACAGGCAAATTGGGACACCTTTTTTCTTCTTAGGGCATTTAAATCTTCTGTTTGGTTTAATCACCAAGTTCTGCTCAGAGCCCTGATCACTAATTCGGGTGCTTTCAGATCTCAAGCCTTGCTAACCTGTGAATGCCGCTTAATGTGTCACACCCAGGCACCCTGAAAGGATGTATCCAGGCTAGCAATGCTGAAAACTCACCTATACTGTGCCATGCAGGTGAAATAGCTCATTTAGTAATAACTCAGCTCAACACCACACTGTAGAAAGTAGATATAACCCTAGTGACCAAAGGGCACTAACATCTGATGACCATGCATGTGGTTTTGGTGATACCAGCTCATCTCTCTCTGTGGAAGCGTCTGTATACAGCAACCTCACAACTAGTTCTAAATTCATTGCTGGCAATCCAAGAGAGAATAAATTTAAAACAAAACATGGGATGGGGGAAAGACAGAGGAAGATGTTTCCAGTAATGCTTTTAGAGCAAGGTTAAGGCAAATTGAAGGAATAAGGAGGAAAAAAGAAGGTTCCAGATATGTGAAGGAGTTTCTTGGCTTTCATTTTGAAACAAAGTTATAAGCACTTGGCTTTGCCAGAAAAGTCTCAGAAATCTATACCACAAAAGAAGAAAAGGAAAAAACCTAGCAGTATTTCAGCTCAAAAAAGTCCTGAACCTCCTTTCTGTGCTATGAATAAAAGAACAGTCTGCTCTGCTTCCTTTCTCAGACCTGATCCAAGGGGCAGCTTACTGAGGGACCCCAGGGCCCTGGAATAAGCTGCCATCAAAGCCGAACTGGCACAGCCTGTTGCCTTTAGGAAATCTCAAGATATCACAAGCTGTTCTCAGGTCCCTCTTCTCAAGGGGAACAGGAGGGCCAACACTACCACTTCCTTAGTGCAGCATCTCAGTGCAGCTCATGTCCAGCTGTGACCTGGTGTTTCTCATCCACAACATTGCTGACCCCTCCTTTCTCACAGTGCCTAGATCTATTTCTTCATTCCTTCCCCTCCTCCTCCCTTTATCCACCTCTTCTTTCTTTTTCACCTTCACACCATCTTCTTTCTCAGACTTTTCATCTCACCTCCACTCTGCATTCCAAATACATATTATATATATATATACACACATACATATATACATGTATGTATGTATTTCAGCACTCCTTTCTGAAACAGTGAAGCATTTGGATGCCTCAACAATTTGGCAACTTGCACACAACAAACCCAAGAAAACAGGGTATTTTTTGTTGCCTTGAAACTCATCTTCTTTATCTGCCCTCTTCCATTATTTCCTTTAGGGCACCAAAATGACCATGAGCTAGATTTATGCTGGGACATGAATTATATATTTATCAGGCAGGTGACCCCAAGGTGCTGAAAAAAGCAAGCATTAAAAAGGTAAGATGGAAAGAGATTCTTCTATAGTAAGTTGCCTTAGCTCTTAGCCCACTTTATTGGAATAAAATGTAATAACAGCGCAATGAAGTTGAGAGAATGCTCTGGAATTCTTCAGCAAATGAATTTCGGGTCTAATTTCACACAGGTAACACCCTCAATATAGCAACACTTGGAATAAGCAAGGCATATCTGTGAGAACCACTAGACTGAAATGACTGAATTTTAGACAGTACTTTTTCTTTGTAACTGCAAGGAAAAATCAAACACATATGAATGATGTTCAAAGAAATAAAGCTAAATTTATAAAGCTAATTCTGACTTAGAATATATACAGCAAAATAGTGCAAGGTTTTGTATGTACTGCTGTATAGACTCATTAGTTAAAAAAATATATTTAATAAGTGGCAAGCCCAAATGAAAAATTTTATGTGGTACTGAATACCCACCCAAGTAGCTAAATCAATTCCTTTCTGTTTAATTTTGCTATTTGTTTTTCTATCTGAGCTGCCAATTTTCTAACATATTAGGGAAGAAGTAGGAAAGTCTTTTTGATTGATAACAAGTTCAGATTTTTGTGTCAGATCAGTAGAGATTTTTTTTTTCAAAGTAAGAATTTCGTATGTTGCTTTTACATTCTTAGACAATTATTCTACAAAAATTATTTAAATGCTCTTTTTTTAGCTGCTTTGACAAGAACACCAAAACAGTTCACATCACCCTTGACCTGCAGGGTGTACATCATCTTGTCAACATATAAACAAACACATGATGGGCTGTATTTTAATAGATTCTGTAAATATCAAGATCCAATTCATCAAAAGGTTTGCCAAAGTGACAGCTGTGGGGGTTGCAGTATACGGTTGCATGTCCATTCAGTGTTCTTGCAATAGGATCACTGCAACAAAACTCAGAGCTACTGTTGCTATTTCTTCCACTTTTATTTTTTTTCTGGAGCTCTGGGTTAAGCTGCAGTCTGTATATGCCACTTCATGTATAAGAGAAATATGCAGAGCTCCAGGCAGAGCTACAGGGACAGCTTTTACAATAATCCCTCTCCTCTCTCCCCTTCTTTATCAGACAATTCCTCTGATGTGCTGCACTCTGTCATAAAAGGAGGCTGAGAGGAATTTATAAGCACAGAAACTCTTACTTGGGAGAGGAGCAGAGCTCAGTTTTGATAAGGATTACACAGACACAGTAACTTTTCTTGGTTGGCTTCATAGCTTTATGAATTTCAAAGCTAGAAGAAACTGTAAGATCATCTGCTCCAGACTATACTTCATGGGCCATTGACTTCTGCACAGAAAAAGACACAGAAGAAAGGGAGAGGACCAGTACACGCTTGAGGACTGAGTGACATGAGTACCTGATACCCCTATAATGCCAGGGAATTTTAAGGGAGTTAATGCTCTGAGGCCCAGAGAAAGCCAGGACAGCCACACCTGAAGCTGTAGAGATTGTGACTGCAAGGACACTGTCAGTCAGCCTAGGGCACAAATGTACTGGCTGTGAAATGGAAGACTAACACCTCACACCCCTGCCCCTGATCCTGATGCCATGGTGATTTTTTGACTTTTCTTTTATACCCCTGTTATACCTTTTTTTAGCTTTTGTATTCTTAGTGCTTTTTGCCTACATTCTTGGACTTGTTTGTTCAGCTAGAAGACTAAACATCTTAGAAGCTTCGTAGCCAGGGATCAGTGTGCCCCAGACCCCAAGGTCCTCTCCAGAACACATTCTGTAAACCAAGATAGAACCATCCAGGGGAAGGTTCCTTGGGGAGGGGGGCTCATTCAAGCCTCTCACTGGGGAATCTTTGATAGATACACTAATTAGTAAAGACCTATAATGTTATACCAGATCTTTTGAGGGTGGACATTGCAGTGTGCATTTCAGTGCATTCCACCTGGACGTAGCGTACCTAAGGATCCTTAAAATAAATACAGAGGTAAAACCCCTTTTTTCCTTCTAACCGTGTTTGATTCTTGATTTTAAGACCCGGAAAAGGCATCAACCCCAGTCCCTGCCACAATTCTCTGGCTCCCAAAAAAGCCACAGAGAAACCGGAATCTACCTGGGCAGCTGAGGGAAGACATAGACAGTCTTGCTCTCCTTGTGTATGGCCTGGGAGGTAAAGATTTTGGAGTTTCACAGGCCGTGAAGGCAAAGGCTGAGATTGTTGAACTCAAAGATGCACAGCTTGACACATCTAATGACCTTTTAAAAGTCAAAGGTGCCAGACTCTTTTAGGAAGATACTCATATGTTTTACTGCTAAATGTATTTACCTTCCTCTTTTGAGATGCATTTTGTCTAACTTCAGCTTCTAGCCATGGTATTTTGTTTATCACGTCTCATCCATTAAATAGAAAATCCCTTCTGCCAGGTTGGATTTTCTTTTACATATGTAACTGTCTAAACCAAGAAGTCAAATCAACTCTAACCTCTTCTGTAATGAAGGCAATACATCACGCTCCATTAAGAACTAAATTCAAAGACTTTTTTTTCCCGGAAGCTGATCACCTCCACAGCCACCTTGTAGTCTTTTACCACAGTACTCTGGTTGTGGTTTCTAGACACAAGGTAGCTTTTCAAAGACATTTCAGTCATATGATACTAGTCATATTATACAATTTATAGCTGCCATGACCCTTTGCTGGAGAGTTAAATGCCGTAATGCTCATGGGCAACTCAAACATAAATTCCTATGCTCATGCACAAAGCCAAATTCTCTCTCCTCAGCCCCTGCTGCCTTTCCAACAGACTCCTCCAGGACAAAAACTTTAAGAGACTGATGTATGAATTTAAAATATTTGTCTCTCTTTGAAACTCTTAGCATTTTTGGTTTTGCTTGAATGGAAAGTTACATTGGAGCCTTTTTACTAACTAGCAGATATAAGCAGCACAAAACACAGAATGAAAATACCTAAAAAAATCCTGCAATCTGACAGCGGGGCAAAGCTCTGAAGTCCTCATTCTTCATACTTTCTGTAAGCTCCTCAACTCCACCAGCTCCCAACAAAGTTTAAAGGAATAAATGAAATCTCGGAATTTTCAGTGATATGTGCTTAAACACTCAGGCTTCCATTGGTACTCTTTATAGTTGTCATGCACTCAAGAGAAGAGTCTTCTAACCCAATTGGTTGTAGTTAGGCACAGCAACAGATTTTTGGTTTGCTTTGCTTTAAATATTGAAGTTTACTTGGAGTTCTCATGGCCTTAATGTGAAACCATTTGACTTTGACCCATAAGATTTGTGAGCAGTTTGAGCTAATGTTAGAACTGACTCGGAGCGTGTGTATGTGCAAAACTGCCCTAGTATAAAGCACGCAAGACCTCCTCTGGCATTTGCAGCTGCGTCATTTGTTCTTGATTGGCTTAATCAAGAGTAGCTTGATTGCACTGACTGAGTAGCCCAGTCAGTGTTACTGGTAGGATAAATCCCCTGAACCTGTAAGTGGAAGACTAAATGATCTTTCATTTTTCAGAAAGTCTAGTAAGGTGTTGGTCAAATAATCACAATTTTTTTTCCCAACAGGCACAGAGCAGAGTCATGTCAGGTCCAGCTCGCTCTTATCATAATAAACACTGTCTGGGCACACATAAGACAATTACCCTTTCTAGGACTTGCTCCCTTGGGCATGGCACTCTGTTAGCAGATCCACTCACACATGTCTTAGGTCCACAGCAAGCTTCTGTCTGGTCAGTTTAGACCAGAGACAAAGAAGCTGGTGCCCAGGTGTGCCTGCCCATGGTCCACCCTTGGTGTGGTACCATAGTGCTGAGGACACTAAAAGATCTTTAAGAAAAGCCTTGCATGCTCAAGTATATTCATGAAGCTATCTTTTATAGTACTTGCAAGTTTTGAAACCTTGACCTAGATAAAATATTTAAATTCATCCGCAAGAGGGTGGGAAAAATCCCGAGCAGAACATGTGGGTGGAAGTCACTAATTCTGAGTGCTATCATTTTTTTAACGTTTTGCCTCTGACTTTGTGTTGGGATATCCACTACTTATCATCAGACAGCACCAGCACAAAAACTGAGTAACAGATCAGCAGCGCAATGCTCATGAGACAGGTCTAGCCTGGTTCATGAGTGCTAAAATTACCTGTAATCTTTGAGAACAAAGAGAAGGAATAGCAGTGATCTTCAACAAGACTCATAGTCTGAGAAAGCCCTGGCTCCTTCTCCAAACTCATTGGCACTACTCTGCCTTGTTCTCCTATTCTCCATCTTCAATCACATTGTTTTAGCTGCCTGTTGTCCCAGTTTTTCCTGTAATCTAAAGGTCTGTTTTTTCAGCCTATATAGATACTTGCATTTCTGGAAAAAAAGATATCTGACCATCTGAATTTTATGTTGAGACATTCAAAGGGTGTGAAGGACGGAGAAATTCAGTCAGACTTTCAGTCTGTGGCAATCTGATCCTTGCATGCTGAACTACAACATCTTTCTTATATAAAAACTTCTCAACATTAATTCTGATAAATATTTGCCAGATAACTTAGTATCAAGTTGCAATGAATGGCTGTCGCATTTTAATAAAGCAATGGAATTAACAGTAGAAATATTAATGTACATCCAGACCAGCTTTGCTTTTGAAAGAGAAAACTTTTTTTCCACATTTAATGTCGGATGACAGCTAGAATAGTTGCTCTCAACAGTCAGCCTACTGGTTGTTATTATTTATTCTTCAAATAAATCAAATCATCTTCCCCACAGAACGAAAAAGTCAAAATGTTCCCTTTGTAGGAAGCCCTAAGATAAAAGCATATCTTTTTGCACAAAAATCACAAGAATGATTTTTAATGCCAGATTTTTACAGTAACAAATAATAAAATAAATAAAAATTTAATAAAAATTTTAAACTAAAAACTAGAAATTAGTGAAACGAAAGTAAGAAAAGCTAAAAATGAGTAAAACAGATACAATGGTGATCTGTACCTTCACTAAGTTGGCTATAATCATAAATTATTGCTAAGAAAATGAATTGCCTTGCCTTAACTATCACTGTAGCCAGCTGTTTTCTCTGCAGATGCAGCAGCAATGTTAAATTCTTGATGTTTTCATCTCTTAAAACAGATTAATGAAAGCCAAACGTGGCAGAGAAAGGTGCATTTCTCCTAACCTGCCTACTGACCAGTGTCTGGGTGCACTACAGGAGCAGTGCTCTGCTCAGCTTCAGAGAGGGCAGGAGGCACTGCACAAACTTCTTCGGTGGCTATCCTTGTTATTTCAAATCGTGATTGATAGCATCCTGAGAGGCACTGCTAACTATTTCTGATCATAAATACAGCCACTGTGACATGCAGGCCATAGAGTGTAAATGATTAGTGTAAAGTGTAATATGTGGACCTGTGAGATTTCAGAAGAGATAAGCAATAATGTGGAAGAAATATAAATTAAGAATGAAGGATTAAGGAGATTAAGACACTACCAAAGCCTTTAAAGTGATCCAAAATGGCAGTTACTATATCTTTGAAGGAGAGACCATCTGATTTGGCTTGGCAGCAAACTATAAAATTGCACACAAATTAGCCTTTCAAAAGTAAAAGAAAAATCAGTTTCAGACAATGAGATAAAACTTCTGCAACATTATTGCCTCTGGGTCATGTCACTTTTGTATAATCTGGGCATGAAAATTAACATCTTATTGAATAAACAAAAACTCACAAAGGTTAAGAAAAGAGACAGACAAATATGGTCTTTGGAAGAAAGGGAGGCTACAGACCTCAGCCTGACCTTCAGCCATCTTTTGTTGGGAATGGCAGACCCCAAGGTCAAACAGCTACTCAGCCAGAGTTACAGTCTGAGCCCACCCAGGCTCAGATATATAGCCTTCTCTAATGCAGGCTCTGCCATATGGTGGGCTACAGGCACTCCTGAGCCCAGGCTGTGTGGTTTCTGCTGAAGAGTTCCCACCGCTCAAAATTCACCAAAACCCTAGACTGGGGACGTGTTAGTACCATCCAGGAGAACCCAGCAAAAAGGTTACTATTCCTAAAATACAACCTCTTATTCCAAGTAATTTGAACGTGATCGTGGTCTGATCAGAACAGAGAATGAAATGCAGATGAGACAACACTGATGCAAAAATTTGATCATCAATATTTTTTTCCTAGACATTTTAATGATCAGTGTGTGTTCTAAGGAAATGCCAATGTTCATCTTCGTTTTGCTTATTTTTGTGGTAAAATTTCATCAGAAACTGAGCTTTCTAAACTCATTGCCTGACTTTTAAACATGCTGAAAGACATACAGCAAATTAAATTCCACAGTGTTGGTCCATGAACAACAGAAGAGATTCAGTTGGGTGAAAAGCTTTGGTCCCCACAGGAATACAAGACCTCAGGAGGAAAAATGCCAGCATCAGGGCGTGGTATCTAACAATACACAGGACTGGGTCCATGGAAAAGAGAACACTGCTGAAAACACAGCTGAGGTCCCAGCTTGGTACACTTTGACAACTGCCCCAAAGAGTTACAACAGCTTCAAGTGATATTTCTAAGTTTGTGTAAATTTTTGTCCATTTCTGTTAGAACTGGTACAGTTTGCACTACTACACAGCCACTGGCAGCTCCCTTTCTTCACAGCTAAATATTGTCTTTAGGTCAAATGAATGCATTTATACAAGGGTCCCTATACATTTACTGACATACTGCTGCTATAGACAGCAGCAGACAATATGCAGGTGGTTCTGCCAATCTGAAAGAACCACTCACCTATCTTTGAAAAAAAGATTTAAGAATTGTGATTACACTGGTACTGTGCTATTCAGTCATGGCTGAACACCTCATTAAATCAAAGCTCCTAGTGACATCAGTGGCTGTCTTGTCTAGGCAAGGACTGATTAACAGCTGCAGGACATTAGCCTTGGAAACTCACAATATGCATATGATACAGAATAGTTTTTTGCCAGCTACAACTGGACCTCATGTACAGTTTGAAAAAGAATCTCTGAAATCATCTGCATTTTAAGGTTTAACATTAATAGGTTTTTACGATGGACATTGTTTATTCCACGCAAGTAGAAAGAACTGTGGTTTTGTGGTTGGTGGCTAGCATTTTGTGGCTTTATTGCATTCGTTTTAATATAGGAAAACTTCTAGAGCACATTTGTTTTGTGACATAATGTCTTGATTGTGTCTTGCAGAAATAATTGACCCAAATCAAGTTACTGTACACTATATCTATTGGTTAATTAGAACTTTAGGATGCAACAAATAAAACACACTATTGACTTTTAAATCTTCAATCAAATAAATATTTACAGCTGCAATTTGCCAAAATTATTTACCTTTCAATAACAGATCACAAAAAGTATATGTGCTACAGATTCAAGTGAATGCCTTGGCTGTCAAGAAACAAATTACAAACAGAAGAAAAAATAATTGTTCCGGCTATCATTACAGGCTGTAAATAGCTGATGTAGTTCTACTTTAAAGATGTGTGATCTTCTACATTGGTAGACTTTTTCAATGCATAATTGACCTTGAGATGGAGAATAACCTCACAGCAGAGTGGCTTTTCTTTTAGGAAACAATGAGTACAGATATTAGAGGATGTGCCTGTTGTCAATGATCATTGCTGAAATCTGCCTATACCACACTGGGACAATCAATTTTGTAAATGATTGCAATAATCAAGGAAATTGCCTAATTTATAAATCCTGGCATACAGCATTTTAATGGATTTCTACATTTTAATGCTGATGTTTTCAAAGCCAAATGAATTGTTGTCCAAGCTGTCACTACACAAAATGATAAAAACATTCAGTCTTGTGGGTAACTACATCTCATGGATATTTAGACCATCAGGTACATAATCACTCATTAGTGAAACCTGTGATAGTTTCCAGTTACAAGCCAATGGCAAAAAAAGCCACATTTTCATTATGAAAAAGCCTTCTGGGAACTGAGGACTAAAAACTGGTGAGAATTACTGAAATAAGACACTAAAAAACTTCCTAGCATCCTTTGTCCAGGTAAGACAGCCTACTGTTTTACCCCTGCACCTTTTTTTCCATCGGTAAAAAAAAGAGTAATTTTATTTCTATAAGTAAAAGGCTGGTCTAACAACTTTTTGACCATGGATTCTGTCAGCACAGACATTGCTCAAACGGAAGGAGAACAAAAGCAGGACATGCTGCCATGGTTATGGCTGGTGGGTAATTCTACCTAAACCACCCTCCAACTCACTCTCTGCCCTCAAGCTGGTTCTGCAGACGTAGTCATACGTGGATTGCTATTCTCAGTTAAACCCTAAGCAATTGATTTCAGCCAATAGTGGGCTGGCAGTGCTTTACTTACTGCTCAATCTCACTAACCTGACATTTATGGTGTACTGATTGGCCTATGTCAGTGGTGGTGGTTGTAAATTCACTTTGAAAAGCTTTGTGTTAACAGCCTTCAACCAGGCTCCGAGACGAGTATGAGCAGGCAAGCTGACACTTGCTCGACCTCCTGCCCTTATTACAGTGAGTAAATCAGGCTTTGAGCCATTAGGCTGGAGCCCGAGGCCTACGCAAAAAGGATTGACATGACTAAAGGTCAACCTCTGTCACACATGTGTAACAATTTGGATAATGGAATTCTGTAACTTATCTGGAAAAGGTGCCAAATGTGTGGAGGGAAGGTATAGCCTGGGCTGAATTTTCCAGCTTTTATGTTTACCGATTACTTAAAAGTCTGAACTTTAAAGTCCATGTCCATTTGCTACCACGGAATCTGGGGGACCAACACGCCTAGAGCAGTGACTGAGGCAGTTCTGCAGAACACTGAGTATCATCACCACCTGGAAAGGCACATAGCACTGCTTCGCTTTGTCAAATCTGTCATAAACACATTATGGGCATCAGGCACACAACACACTTTGGATATTTGTATAGGTCATTTAAGTACTGCCTTTATTTACCAATTCTGAATCAAAAGTCAGTAGAAAGAATTAACTGTTAATGGTATCGTAATTTAATTGCAATTGCAGGCCTTACAAACTAGCCTCATCCAATAGTAGAAATTACCTTTATAATTAATTAAATAAAAAGTTCAAATGTTTCTATAACACTGGTGCCTAGTCAGCAATGCAGAAAGGTAGTGGTCAAATAAGGATGGAATTGAGCTTTTATATTTATTTGTGTTCCCCTTCATTATTTTTGCATATTACATAACGAAATCTCCAAGGTGAGATTATGTGCCATGGAAAAACAGATAGTCCCTGCATGATCTAGCAATTTAGAAAATATTTTTTTTTCTGGGAATAGTGTGTGTCCAGACGCATGCATGTTCCATGCAGTCTACGGAATTACTGTTTTCAGTAACACTGTTCAAATTCTGGGGCTGTATCCAACTCCAAACACCAAAGTTTATTCCAAACTTCACTTTGTTCAATAGGAAGAGAATCTGTCTCCATGCCAAATTCAATTTATTTTGTAGCACGTGTGCTTAGGCTTATTTATCTGCTCAGGCATAAAATAGTGTAGATGGAAAGAACATACCAAAGACATGGAGATACACGGAGATATATGACGATAATGCATGAGAAAGTCTTGTAAAAGTCACAAGTCTTCTACAAGAAACACCAAGGTTTAGTTTAGCTTTTCTAATAACAAGAATTATAAAGTACCTTCCACACTTGGGATCACAGTAACTTTTGATGGACCTTAAGAAAGGAATTTGTAACTTACAGAAGTTACCTGCAAAAATGGGTTGGTAGGTGATAGAGAAATACTAATGATAGATGGCTGCTTTGTAGATGCTTAGGGCAGTTTTCTTCTAAGGTACACAAATGAAGGAAGCTGTGGCACTGAATGTTTTCTTACTGAGCTTACAGCTTAGCATGTTACTGACCACAACATCAGCAATATTTTCCCACAGTACAGGAACGTAAAATCCATGTAAAAATAAAAACTATTGGGCTTTTTCAATGGAAAATAAATGCAAGGGTCATACATCACACAAAACCCTCAGAAATGGCAAAACAAGAAAATAACAGAGTGGCACCAGCTGTTACTCTGAATAATTTAAGATACAATAGTAAAGTAACTAAGGAGGTTTTTCAAGACAAAATTACTTGAATTTTAGGAACATGACAAATTTAAAACAGAGCTGACAAGCAGTCTGGAATACTAGACGACAGATTGCTGAGAAACATAATTTTCACTTTAATAGAACGACAGCATGCACATAATTCTATCCCCCAGTTCTTTTCTGTAACAGCAAAATTAGTCCAAAACTGCAGCCTCGAGAATCTGAATACAAATCTATCACCATAACTGGAATGAGTGCTTCATTTGAAGGGTGAGGATTCTCTGTGCATATTAATTTGTTCAGAAATGTCCAGTATAGCTGCATGGGCCCTGGCCAGCATGCATCCCAGCAAAATGCTTTTCTTGGTCCAGATGAAGGCAAAGCCAATGTTTTCTTTTACAGCAGTTGAGATGCAAGAAGGCCAATAAGTACCCATATGGTACTTTATTAAGATGACATCCACACTTTCTTATGCCAGGTCATTCGGCGGGCGGGGAGGGGAAAGGAAGCAGGGGAAGAGGGGGAGTTTTTTAGGGGGAAAATAAATTACACAGGTTTAGCATATTGTATTTACTAATGAACACCCTGATACATATATTTTTTTTAATATTTATGTTTAATATTTATGTTTATGTTTATGCTTATGCTTATGCTTATGTTTATACATATAATTTTTCTCATCCCTGAAAAAAAAAGTTGCATATGATGAAGCATTACTTCCAAAAATGCTAAATTTCGATTGAGTAAAGTTGAAATGAAGTGAAATAATATATTAGACATTCTTCAGCTATTGCAAGAAAAGAAAATAACTATTTGACCTCTCATGGAGGAAAAAAAAAAGAGACAGCAAACTCTTTATCAGGCACATGAAGAACAGGAAACTATAAGACTGTATCCTTTGATACATCTGTCAGTAGAAGTTTTTTCATCTAAGCTGCATTTGCAGGGAAAAGATCATTTACAAATTAGCTGTTTCCAGAATTCACAGTTTAAAGTTTGGAGCCTGAAAAACTTTGACTACTAAAACGAATATGCCTTTTAAACTTCTGTGTTTTATTCTAATAGAAATTAAGTGTGTATCATATACATTCCTTAAGTCTACTCTTATTAAATTTTGATGTTAAACAGAAAGGGGAAACCATGTGCAACTAGATTAATTTATCTCCAGGGAGTAAGGACACATTAATAATTGAGATAATGTTTTCATATATGTTGGAATCAAGTGTGCCTTTCCACTTCTTTATTAGAAAACACATTAGCGGAAAATTATCTCATTCTCATCAGTAAGACCTAATTGCTTAGAAAGTCTCTGTTTTCTTTGCAATAACAAAAGGATTATTCTCTCTACTTCAAAATAAAAAAAGGGATCAGAAATATTATCAAGCACTGCTGGAATAAATGCCTGTATGACCAAAGAGAGTGTTTACTTAATACACCCAGTCCTGTTTTTGTTTTAAACAAATCAGAGTTTATTGTATTTTTATAAAATACAAGCAAACTCTAGTTATAGAAGTGGGCCAAAGGGGAAAAAAAAAAGCACTACAACTGAAAATGACTAATATTTTTGGCTTTCTGAAAGACTGATCTTTCTGTAAGTTATAAAAAATTATCTTGGCTGATTGTGAGAGAACTCTATAATTTCCCATGAACACCCATAGGTGTCAAGGCCTGTTGTGAGGTAATGGAATGGTATGTAATTTACTCTGAGTCGTTGTACATTATGCTGTGTGGATTACATACAAAGCAAACATCGAGTGCATGGTGGGAACACTTGTGCAGACAGACTGAAGCATATTTCCATAGCATTGAACCATACATCAAATGCAGTGCTTCTGATGTTTCCCACAACAAAGAGTATAAAAAAAAAAAAAAAGAGCCACCAAAACAATAACTATGCTTAAAAGCATTTGCAATAGCCCTTCTATTTGTCTGGTGTACACTGAAAACAAAGAACTGTAAACTAAAAAAAATATTTATCAACTTTACAGTGTTGAGAGTAAAATATTAAAATGTTATTTGCGATAATAAAAGAGTGAAGTTCTCTCCATAAGGTCCATCAAGACCTAATGCTGAACAGCTGATTTTTAGACAGACTTGCATTTGCAGCTGTCTGGAAAATATTGGCGGAAGAGAATTGACTGAAGTTACAACTTTATAAAGGGACTGTGATGAGGCATTTCTTTATCATTTACAGTGGTTTAATCCACACTCCTATATCATGTAGACTAAATGAATACAAACTATTCAGATATACACTTTCATTTGCTTTTATTTATTTTCATAGACCAAGTTTTGTAACATCACACACACTTCCTGATTACTTTCTTTTACTATATTTTTCTTTATTAAACATTGGTTTTCTGATAAATAAAGCATGCCAAATTGAATGACAAAGCAAATGAGAAACAGCAAAATTTTAGCTGGAGCTCGGAGTATGTGTCTCTTTGATAACAGTTTTTGTCATTAACAGAAATAATTCAAGACCATGAGCTGCGCAGCAACACATTAATATTAAATTAAATTTAATTCCTATTTTTAAGATAATTCAATTAAAATATCACTCATTTTGCTAGACAACAGGAAATCTGTGTTGTGTGTTAAGAGCACAAGAGTAATCCCACACAAAAACTCAGCTGACAACCACTGATGGACTGAATCTGGCACAAAATATAGTACTGGGTTTTTATTTTTTCCTTAATATCTTTCTGGTTTTTGCTTTTAATTTTTTTTTTTTAAAAAGCCCTAGCTTCTTTCATTGCTTCAAATTGTTTTAAGTTAACCTGAAATATGACCAAAAATTCTCACTTACTTAAAAAGATATTGTCAAGATTTGCAACTAGCATAAAACTAATTCATAATTTTTAAAAAAAAGTAATTGATAATGTAAATAGTTATGGAAAAAAATATCTGACTCTATTTGTTTTATCTAAATTTCAGTATTTTATGTAATTTGTGGATCTGGCAATCTCATTTTACAATTATATATTCTGTTAATTAGAATAGTCTAGACCATACTACCCTTCTTAACAATTAGAGCCCTCAACATCATTATGAAGTGTCACATAAAAAATGTTTGATTAGTAACATATCCCAAAATACTCTCATTACAATCACTGGGCTTTGGTAGGAACAGATTTAAATCCAAATTATCAGTATCTGCTACGTAAGAAAAATTCCATCTCCACTGGAGGCAGCAGCAAAACTCCCAATCATTGCAATTTATCCAGTCCTACTGATCACATTCAGGTGTGTTTTGAGACTGATCTTTTTAATGTGAAAATCTCCTTCTTGCCACAATTACTTTTTTGCATAAATACCTTGAGACAAAGACCCTGATGTATTATTTATTATTTGTTTGCATGTAGGAAAAGCACAGGAGCTCCGACTCTTCCACACCCCCAAATATCTTTCAAAGATCCATTCACTTTCACTGTACACACACTGAAGACAGCAGAAACACTATTTGCATCTTCATGGATTCCTTATATTCTGAAGACTTGGATTTGATCTGGATGAGCAAATACCACCCTCAGATCTATGGGCATATTTCTACTGACTGCCTGTAGCACTTAGTCTCGAGTCAAGCAGGGATTGCAGCTACAGAGGATGACACAGAACTAAAAAATTACTCCTTCCAGTACAAACCAAAGAAGAAATGAATGGCAAAATACTAGGAAGAGAGTAAGATGTTTCCGACACACAGGGATTATAGGTTTTCCCTTAGAGATATCACTGTTACCCTCTCTAAGACAGTGACAAATAATTAAAAAAAAAATCTTGAGGTGTCTGAAAGTGGCTTTCACATAAAAGTACTGGAAACATTGTTAGGGGAATGCACAGTTGGTGCAGGACCAGAGCTGAACTAAACTGAATAAGCACTAACTCCTTCACTGCGCAAAGAGCCAGGCTGCAGAGTAGGGTCCTGTGGTCATTTCAGCAGCTTTTTTGGACTGGCTGGGGCCACAGCGATGGTGCAGCACTCCATCTCAACCCACATGTGCTACTCTGAAGTGATACTGCAAGTGCTGTGACCTGAGAGCTCCATCAGCTCTTGTAACTCAGGTCAAAACGTAGAAAGTACCGGGTGTTGTAAAAGCTTCAGCCTTCTCTAGTCAAGTCTCTCTACCCCACATTACAGCACCTGCAAAAGTCAGCTCTTCTTCTGCAAACAAATTGGAGCTCTGTGGTGTCCACTGGTCTCCTGGCTACTTTTGGTGCAGCAAGTCTTTTGCTTGCACTGGCTACCTTTTCAAACCTGCTAGCTCAGTTTATTTGAATTCTGGGTTTGTTTCCTTATTTTCATGGCTAGTTACGGTACTAGTACTGTATACAACTACACATTTACTTCAAAATGATCAAATTTGACACAGAAGGAAAGATGATAACTTACTTCCCAGAGATGCTGAGTGTTCCTGATGGCACCTGCTTGAACCTTCTCTGGCAAGAGCAAAATTCCTTGGAAGGGCCCAATCCAGGTGCCCTGCTGGATCCGTTGTGCCGCGCAAATGCCATAGGCCAGGCCAGGCACTGTGCTGGTGCACAGACACACTTCCCGGGGCAGGTCCCGGAGCCACTCCGGGATCTCGGGTGGAGGGGCCGCCGCGGCCACGCTGCTGGTGCCCACCAGCCGGCGCAGGGAGTGCAGGGGCCCATGCATGGGGCACTCGCCGTTGCGGTTATCAGCACACATGTCACACCCTGAGGGACAAAGAGGGAAAAACACTATCAGTACGGTGCTGCTGGCCACCACCATCACCACTGCCACAGGCCACATCACACAGATTCCTACGCTTTTCCTGTCATCTCATGGCAGTCCAGCACTCCTGCACACCGTGCCCTTTGTGTGTTGCTCAGGCTGGTTTCTCAAATCTTAGCAAAGCCCTGAACAAGAAATTCCAAAGGCTGAGCAAAAATCCTGCAGACAATTTGCAAGCCTGGTGTATTCACAAACCTGCCAAGACTCATTTACTTTAACAATATTTTTTAAAATGAATTTTTTGACTAATATAAATAGCCTAGTTAAACCATCCCAGTGTGTTTCAGTAAGACATTTTAAAACACAGTCATAGCGCCTTACAAGTCCCTCTCAATTGCCCTACCACAGCTCAGCCCAAGGGCTTAATTGGAACAAGATTTAATTTAATCCTTATTTTCAATGAACATTCACTCTGCTTTTTACATTAACATGTGTGTGCATGCCTGTCTGTTTGGAAAATAAAATAAATAAACCAGAACCTCATGAATGACAAATTGGAGCCTGCATGCACATTTACTTTCCTAAAGACAAATCTAATCTTAAAACTGAAATTATGTAGCAAATATTACTGGTTCCTAGCACATATTTGAATTTTTTTTTATTGAATGAGAACTCATGCTCTTTGCCTATTACATGTAACTCAAGCTAGGTAAAAAAACAAAACAGCATGTATGGGTTTGTGAGCAATTCCTGTGAAAAAGATCAGTTTTTAAAAGTGTTGATTTCCCTAACTGTCATTAATAACGGATGATGTGTCTCTATTTTGGGAAGATCCTACCATGACTTTTCTTTTCTGACCAAAGAAAATTTTGGTGAAATGTTTCCACTGCATGCTATTCCACACACCACGAATGTCCATCTTCCAGGAAAATGTTTCCTGTTCAAGAAATTAATTTCTCTGAAGATATGCTGAGTTAACATAACAATGAATCTCTTGAAATAAGTTACCATCTTCTTCACATTTCATTTTTGTAGCACAATAAAGGTTTTCATATAAATTTAATCCAGAAATACAAAGAAAAAACCAATAATTATGGCATAGTACTCTGGTAGCAAATCCTACGTCTTTCCCCTAATAATTTTATTTACCACTCCTTATAGAAACAGAGCACAGCATTCACTACAGAAGTAGGAGTTTCTTGGTGTATGCCACAGATTCAGACTTGCTAGATTGCCTGTAACCACAGTTTCAATTCTCAGGGGGCCTGACTCAGATGCTCTTCTTTCCAAAGTGGATGTACTGTGTATTAAGTAGGCCTCTTTCCTACAGATCCTTCAAAGGAAAACCCTCCCCTCATTTCAGCAAAAGCTGCTAAAGGATAATAAAAGATGCATCTTCAAATTATGGCTTCTGTGTGTATTCTCCAGTTTTAGACGCCCTACATAAACATTATTTCCTGTCATCCTCTTTCAAATTTTACCATAAAAAAGTGGTGCATTCAGCAACATGGAAATATTAGTAAGTTACATGCAGAAGCCAATTTTCCTCAAAATCATTGCACCTTTGGGTCTTGGAGAAAACGCATGTCTCCACCCGGTGCTCGTCTGTCCGAGTTCCCTGCCCGCAGCATCGGTGACAGATCTTAGCAGAAAGCAAGAAGACAAGCCCTGAGTTGTGCATTAGTCTGGCGGGTGCCCCTGCAGAAGGGCTGCGCACGAAACTGGCTCCAAGCCATCCATCCCTGACAGGTCCGCGCAGGAGACGGGAGGGAGAGGAGCGCCGGCCGGCACGGCAGGACAAAGCCACCTAGTGGGGACCGCGCTTACGTCGGCAGGAGCACGACTTTGGCGGGAGGATGCAATTTCGCCTTGCCCTAAGGACGTAATAATCCCTGCCGCAAAACGACTTCTGTCGGGCTAAACCGCAACTGCAGAGCGGGTTTGCTCCTCAGCCGCATCAGTTAGAGGTGGATGGAGGACGGGATTTGCAGGACTCCGGGGAAGACATTCCTGGCGAGTCCCAAGAGAAGATTATCATGCAACAGATATTCCTACAACCGTTCTGAGGCATGATGAATAAAAGGCCTCAAGTATATGCTGGGGGGTGGGGGCAGGGGGAGGATTTCTTGGAGATTTTTTGTTATTATTTCCACAGCTAATTTGGAAAGTGAGGTATTACCACAGCATCTTTTCTTCCCTTTCCTCTTCAAAACCAGTCAAGAAATCCTGTGGTTTTGGCATACCCAAAGATGTTAGGGGCAGCACTGTGGTTTGGCACTGGAGGTCACATAGGAACAGATCTCAAACAGGAAAAGGGAAGAAAAAACCCCAAATAACAAAAAACCAAACCCACAATCCAAAACAATTTGGCAAGTGATACACTCTAAACAGATTATGGCTGAACTCTATGATCTACAGTTGGACTTGATGACTTCACAGATACTTTCCAACACAAATTGTTCTATGATTCTATAAAATCTGGCGTCTACCCATGCAAGTTAGAAAGAAAACCTCTTACAGGAAAATAGAGGGCTTAAAGAAATGATGTCTAACCATGACGTCAATTAGCTCCCAGAGTAGACCCTTGAATTCTACCTGTTTGCACTGCTTTAGGGTTTTCTAGATGTGCAACTCTCCTCACAACTAGCTGATTACAATGGCTTTCTTAGAGGAACTGTATCTCTGGAGAAATTTACATTAAACATGCTAAAGTATCTTCATTACTCCAGTCAGACAATTTCAGTGACAAGTTCCAGCATCCTACCACCGGACATATATAACTTTTCATGCACAAAAATCTGAGTTCATGCCTAGAACAAGAATTTCTTAACTTCATCCTGACAATATGTGTGCATGAGTGTGGGTTAAACATTTTATTTCTACATTTCCAAGAAAAAGAAACGAAGAAATTGACAAGGAGTATAAACAAACCCTGTGTCACTGTCATTTACTCTTACAGAAAGTCACACATGGTGATATTTATTTTCCGCTGTCCAAAAACAGTGGTAATGTCTTAATGCTTGGCAGTCACAGTATCTGATCCCCTGCTGTGTTCCTTTCCCTTTGTCCTGCCAAAGCTGAAAATTTGGAAAATGGAACATCTTCTGAAACTGTGTTGGCTAATGGCTTGTTGATGAGAAGGGAGGAATCTGTCTTTAATATTAAGCAGTACTGAAATTCTTCTTAGTTTCATGCTTTATACATTTAACTTTAGTTGTTATATAATTGTACAAATAAAATCTTAAAAAATTCTCATAAATGTTATAAGGAGTGGAAGCCATCCTAGGTATATTTTACCACAGCTGGAGTAAAAATCTACTGAGCATCTTTTGCTCTTCTGTGACTAACTTTCATGTAATATGTGGAAGCATCCATTTAAGGACCATCACTTTAAGCAGTGGATTCCTTTGCCTCAGAGGACAATGGAAGGATTTCCTTCATATGAGATTGGGAAAAAAATCAAGAACTGCAAGACTTGCACGCTATCCCGCCTCACAGCAGGATCAACAGCATAATCTTCATGTGTACTGCAGAGTACAATGTGACACACTGCACCAATGTGCCTAATAAGACATGGAAAAGAAGCGGGGGCTTGAGAGGGAGTGTTGTCCAGTGAAATCACTGGAGTCTCCAAACTGGATGGTGGCCATTATGACCCATGCTGGTGTGGGGAGTTCACGTGAAAGTGATGCTTGTACAAGTGTGAAATTTCCAGAGGATGACCACACAGGGCAACAAGGAGAGACACACTGTGCCCTTCCTCCAGTTTGGCCTCCAAGAGGAGCTGTGTGTGAGTACAGGCCTTCTCCAAGGACAGCTGAAATGGATACTTCCACTGTCTGTAACAGCATCAGTCAAGTCCCCAGTCAAGTAAAGAAGAAGCAAGGAATGTGAGAAAATTGGAGGACTTGCTGAAAATGGAAAAAAAAAGGACTGCAGCCAGGGCAGAGTATGTCCTGATAAAATCCAGAGATCTAGAAGGCAAAGTCATTGGGAATACTCCATTGCAGGCCCAGATACAGCCAAACACCTTGGAAGGAGAACAGTTTCTTACTTTATACCTTCTTATTCTGAAGATAAGGAGGATTAGGGAAAGGAAGATGCAAGGAAAAGAAAATTAACGGATTTCCTAGTGGAGCTGTTTGGCAAGGTTCTTATGGAAGGACTGCAATATGTTACTGTTTATGTGCCTCCAGCAAAATGAACATAGTGTAATGCCAGTACCATAACTCCATGTGAGTACACTTAAAAGTACTAAACGTAAGCAAAAGGACATATCATTGCCCCCAAAACGTAATTTTAAACACTCACCAACATAAATAACACTACTACTGTATGCTTTAAAGCAAATCTGAAAGGAAAATGCTTTTGTCAGTTAAAACTACGGTTTAGCACGGTGTTTTTGCCAGCACACCAGCTGTAACAATAAATGAAAGAAATATATTTTTTCCTTAGCAATAATATGCTTCAAAGGTGCAGTTAGACTGGATACCTGCAGTTTGCTGGTATTAAAGAAGGGTGGCCTCTGACCCTCCGCTTCATAATTCACCTCAAGCATGCAGGTATCCAGTGTAAGTGGCCATCATTTCACATGGTATTACTCACTTGCAAGTATAAATCACTACGGCTGGCCCTGCATCCCTGTCTGGGCCGGGGTACCCAGCTAAGCAGGAGGGAGGGCTGGAAGAGGCAGTACTCTTTCGTTTCCTGAGGACTGGAGCTTTCCAGAGAAGCACGGTCTCCCTTATACTTCAGTTTCCTCATCGATGAGCTGGTATTCCTTTTGCCGAATTATTGGCAGCTTCCTGCAGACTGCCTGACTGGAGGCAGACCTTTGTGGGGACGAAACACAGACGCACTTTCCCGTCGGGTGCCCTGCATTTATTTAGTTATTTAGTTATTTATTCTAAATACTCGTTGCAGAGAGCGGGACCAAGCTCATCCCGCTGACCCACGGCCGTCACCGCGTTCCGGACACCCGACCTCCTCTCTGGCCGGGCTGTTACGCCCTCGCTCTCCCTCGCCGCTCCCCGCGGGGCGCAGAGGAGGCGAGCGGAGCCCCGCCGGCGGCACGGGCGCTGTTTCCGCACCAGCGCGTGAGCTGCCGCGGGATCCGAGCCTCCCGGTCGGGGGTCAGGCACATCCCGCGCCAGCTCCTCTGTGGAAGATGTTCGAGGGCCCGCCTAGGTGCCCTGGGGTGGGTCAGGGGACCCGCCTCGCCTGCGGAGAGGCTTTCAGGTTATTCTTAAGAGGCGAGTGGGGGGCGGCTTGAGAGGCGGGTTTGGTTTTCCCTGCCTTCTACCGTAGATATGAATGAATTAAATTTCCGTGTCAGGTATGAGAAGGGTAGGAGAATATTGTGTGTAGATAAACCTTGCCACCCTCTGCCCCTGAGAGACCCCCATATACAATGTAGAGATGATGAATTGTCTCTAGGAGAGGAGATCGAAGTTCAGTCCGCACCGGCTCCACTCTCTCCTACAAAACTATAGGGCAATTAATTGTGGCTTGTCCCCTCATCCTTCATCTCCTGGTGGCACATATCGATGGAGATTACTGCTGATGGACCATTTTATCACCCTAAATAAACAGTCACCACCTTCTCTAACCTCAATCTAATGTATGGCTATCTGCTATGTTTAAGGGTGCTGGGTAACTAATGATGTAAAATAGCTAAATCATACAGGTTACCAGCAGTCTAGAGAAAAAAAAAAAGTCCAAATATTTTCCACACCGATCCACTTCACAGCATGTTATATATACACTGTCTCCCCATAAATTGAATGGGAAAAGGCGTGCAAAGTGCTTGGTCGCCTGACACTTCAGTTTTACACAGCGTATTTATTACAGTGGCAGGTTGGTGCTTTCTGGCGAAGGTGGAGGAGTCTCAGAGTTCTCAGTGCGGAAGCGTCTCCCCAGAAGCTAGGGGCAAGCCTCCACGGGAACAAGCCGGCCCCGCAGCCCCCGGACTCACCCTAGGAGATCTCCTCCTGGCCGCTCGAGCGCCCCTCCCCCAGCGCCCAGAAACACCCTCATCCTTCCAGATTCAAGGCTGTGAAGCAAGCGGTCCCCAGCCGCCTGCCACATTATCAGGGCTTTAACATAATCCCCTTTACTTCCCTGGGAGTAAAGACTACAGGGCCCTAATTAGGGTTTTGTTTCTTGATTGCTTTTTTAATTATTATTTTTGCCTAGCTAACCCCCTTTCAATTTAAAACAATTACATACAGACGCTTAACCCACAGCTCCTAGGCGGCCCTCGCCCCCCTCCCTCGCCCAAGACCGTGCCATACTCATTGATATTTGACGATCAAGGCGTGTGTCTGTGGGGAAACCGCCGCCCATCCATCTTCCCGCGGCGGCCGCCCGGCGCCGGGCGCTGGGGAGCGGGGCCGGGCAGGGTGCCGGGCGGCCGGGAGCGCCGCGGCCGCCGCTCGGGCTACCCCGGCGAGCCCGGCCGCCGCCCCTGGCCCACCGCGACCCAGCACAGGGGCCGGGACACACCCGAAGTTCGCCGGCCCCTCTCCCGAGAGGGTCGGACCTGCCGCGGAGGGGCGACACGCGGGGAAGAGGGGATCCTCGAGGTGGAGAGAGGCGTAATATTTGGGAAAGTAGGAGAGACGGGGCACTCCCTCGGTTGGTGAAGGAGGTACAGCTAAGATTAGAGCCCGAGAAGCAGGAGGAGGCCTGCTGGGCCGGGCAGAAGAGGCGGCGGACGCCCCCGCTCCGGGGAGGGGATTGATCCCGGCGGGTGGGTGTCTGTGGCAGGCTGGAGAGAGCCCGCCCGTCTCGAGGTCTCGGTGGGGCTGTCCGGCGATGGAAGTGCAGCAAGTAAGTACAACTCAAACTAAAGTAGACGGCTCCTCATCTCATCCGCAGCCCCCCACCTTCTTCCCCTCAAACGGACAGAGGGTGGGAGTGATGCGGAACGGGGAGTGAGGTTGCGAGTCAAGGCAGCTGGAAATCCAGTCTGCCCACGGACCCTAGCGTGACCCCGGCGGCGCTCGAGGAGCCGCGCAGGGGCAGCCAGGCCCGTGCCCTGCAGCTTGTTCCCTTGGTCGTGAGAGTGCTCGGAGTGCGTGGCACGGCACAGGCTGTAGTTGCCGAACTCTTTCTTCACTTACAGTTCACTTTTTTCTTTATTTTTTTTTTTAAGCATGAGTTGCCCAAAGCAACTGCGCTTGGTCCCAGAAGACTGAAACACTCGCGTTGAAAGTTTCGCTCAGAGGCACCTAATAACCGCTGGAGCGAAAGCCGCCCTGTAAACAAGTAAATTATATGAATGTTTAGGTCTAACTGAAGAAAAAAAAAAAAAAAAAAGGGCGAGACGGCGCTGGCTGTCCCCTGCCCGTCCTTCCGACGGCGACGGCTGCCCTGTCACAGCCGAACGCGATTCACAAGCGTCCTTCCCTCAATCGACGCGTTTGTCTTCCCGAATCCACCTTTAATATCGCAGTCGGGAAGAAATTATTCAGGCTTCGCCTGCGACTCTGCGGGGTGCTATTATTCCACTCACTCCTTAAAAATGTTTCCCCCCTAAACCGCTTTTTAATATTCCTTTCTGCTTTTAAAACCTTTACCCTTTAGATTTACAGAGCGGCCCCGAGCAGCAAAACATGTATTGTCTGAACGGTTCGGTTGTGGATTAGAAGTGCATTTCGGATTCCATTTTCTGCATGTAATTTATAACGTCACGTTTTCTTCGCCCAAGAATACAAAATACTTGAACAGGTTTCACTACAGGGTAAAACCAAGCATGAGGAAGTCTCTCAAAATAAAGTCGACGTCCAGTATAGAAAGATATGCAATGTTAAGAAGGCGGGAAAATCTCCACCAAACTCCGACTCAACTTTCCTCTCGCACATATGCACAGCGCTTAAGACTATGCTAGCATCCACGCAGTTTAATTAATACACGACAGAGTGTCATGGAAACTTTCAAAACAAGCTCCACATCTGAAATTAAATTAAACGAACCCGCGTTTTTCTTGGGCGTGTGTTTATGGATTGCTGGTTTGGGGTATCGTTTGTCTGTTCAACAGCCTTCCTTAAATAGACATTTGGGGAGTGGTGGTTGAGAAGAACAACAAAAATAGTTTTTTAAAAACTTAGGATAAAAGAGAGTGTTTGAAACAATAATAATTAAAAAAAAGTGCACGCTCCGAAGCCATGTGTTTTAACAGGGACAGATCCGTGTGCTCTGAATGTTAGTTATAAAACTGATAAACTAATAGGAGTTCATATAGTTCTTTTCACCCTGTGAATTTCCTCGGTGGGGTCGTATTGATAGATACAGGAAAAAAGGACAGACAGAACCAGTTGCTGAAATTACAAACCTCTCATTCATACAGATGTTTAATAATAGGGGTGCCCCCTCCTCCCCCCAAAAAAAACCCCTCCCAACTGTGTAATTGGCAACAGCAGTATTAAACTCTTTCTAACCACCAAGTCCTAAATTAATTCTGACACTCAAGCAGACTTTTCGTCTAGAAAATCAGCTTTTCTCTCTAAATTACCATGTCCTGTTTTTCCGTAGGGGTGAAAACTAAAACCAGCTAGGTGTTAACGAGGTCTGAAAGGAAACGATACTCCGAGATAAGGAAGAGGAAAACTTTGCCCTAGACCATCTGATGAAAACTGCAACTTTTACCCTTCCCAGCTCGGAGGAGTAATTGATTTCTGGGTATTCAGCGAAGCCTGGACTTTCCAGACAGGAATGGAATGGGACACACAAGACGAGAAAGGACCAGCTTTGTAGCTAGCTGCCCTGAACCATTGCTGAATCCTTTCTTCTAAGCAACACTCCGAAAGAAATCTACCCCCACCACAGCCTTTCCGGTGAAGCGTGCCTTCCAGGGAAGGACCTGGTTTTCAGATGAGAAAAACTGCTACTGAAGGGTTGCCGCCCGTCCCCTGAAAGCACTGGTAAAAACGCAAAAACTAAAGCGAGGGAAGGGCAAGATTGAGGATGCTCCTCGTGGAGGGAGAGCGGCAGGCACCAACTGCGGTCCCCAGCCTGGAGAGTCCCCGGGCTGGCCCCGTGCGGGGAGAAGCGGAGGGTGAGGGGTGGAAGACTGCGAGAAGGGGCACGATACGTACGGTTGTTGGGGTCGCTGGTGTGCTGGTTCAGGGGGATGATCTCCATGCGCTGCTGCCCGTACAGGTAGTAGTCCAGCTCCTCGGCCGTGCATCGGTACCGAGCGGCACCACGGTCGCCGCATTTGCCGCCGCCGCTGCCGGCCCCGCACAAATCCTTGCCCTGCAGGGGAGCGGGCGCTCCCCCGGCCGGGAGCTCCGAGCTCTGCAGCGGGCCGAAGACAGGGAGCTGGGTCACAGGCAGGGAGGTCAGGCCAGCCAGGGAAGCGGCTGCAGCAGCCACGCACGAGGAGGTGGAGGAGGAAGACGGAGTGGACGAGGAAGAGGAGGAGGAGGCGGAGGAGAGGGAGGTCGGGCGCTGGCGGAGGCTGTCAGCCGAGGGCTCGGCTCTCTCGGGCGGCTGGAGCTGGGCGAGGGGCCCGCTGCTTTTGAGCTGGCTGCTCTGCGGGAAAAGCTGCTGCCAGTGCTGCAGATAGGCGGGATCCACCTTCAGGAACGCGGATCCGCCCGGGTCGCCGGGCTTCAGCATCGCTCTGCCTGTGGAGCGGGGAGGAAGGGGACAGAGGTGTGAGACCCCCGCCCCGCCCCGGCAGGGCCGCCCCGACCCCGCGGTCGGACACAGGCTCGGACACGGTGGGCCACGCGTGGGCTCTGTGCCGCGGCTGTGCGGGATCGGCGGCAGGACCGTGCGTCCGTCGCTTCCCCTGCCCGTGGCCAGGTTCGGCAGGAGAAAACCTCGTCCCGAAAAGCCCCAGGACGAGAAACGTGGTGGCCGGGGTGACAAGGCTGTCCCCGGGTGCCCGTCCCGGGGCACGGGCAGGAGGCGGGCGGTGGCGGGCAGCCCCTTACGCCGGCCCGCGGCCGGAGAGCCCCCCCGCCGCCCCGCAGGGCGCACAGCTCACCCCGTCCCCGGCTCACGCACTGTCTTCCCCTTTCATTCCCTTCCCTCTCTCCGCGGAAGCAAACAACTCTCTGCTGACAACAAGGAGGAGGAGGAGGAGGCGGAGGAAAGTTCAGTCATACGCACACACGCGCGGGTTTCTCCTCTCCGGCCTCTGCTGCTTTCCACACGGGCGCTTACAGGCGGAGGGCGCGGGCCGGCAGTGCCCTGCCCCCGAGCGAAGGTGCCCCGTCCGGTCGGGCAAGTCGGAGGGGCCCCGGCCAGGGTCTGCCTTACCTGAGCGGGGTGAGCGCTGCTGCGCGGGTGGCGTGCGAAAGTGTCGGCTGCCCCGGGAGCCTTCGAGCCGGACAGCGGCTGGGACCGAAGATTTCTCTGGTCTTTGTCCACGCGGGAGCGGGGTGATCCTCCTCCAGGTGCCGGGGACCGGCGGGCCGGCTAGCTGCGAGCCGCCGGGCTCCCTCTGCCGTGGCTGCGCATCGCAGTCGCGGCCGGGCGCTCGGCTCGGCTCTGGCAGGCTCTGGGCGAGACACGTGGGTTTTACGACAGCGCAAAATACAAGTGTGTGTGGTGTGTACGAGAGGGAGGGGAGGGATCGGGAAGTTACCAGCGAGTCTGTGTGCAGAGCTCTTTTTTTGGCAACTTCCCCTACTTTGTTCCTTGCTCAACTTTTAAAGGTGCCCCTTTCTTCCTTTCCCTCCTTTCCCTCCCTCCCACCCTCCAGCCTTCTACCTCTCTCCCTCTCCCCAGATTCTCTCCCTCCCTCTCTCCA
>NW_024582075.1:1523317-1527073 GCF_017639235.1 Corvus kubaryi
GCGGGGCCGGGAGCTCCCGGGGGCTGGCACTGGTGTGGGCTGGGGGGGGCGGATCGGTGTGGGTACCTCTCCGGGCCGTCCCTCGCCCCCGCCCCAGCTCCAAGCACAATCGCCCCGGAAAGAGCTGGGCTTTTGGCTTTTATTCTGACGGGAGGGGAGCGATGGCCCGGCGCCCTCCCGAGAGGGATCCGCGCCGCTGCGCCGACCCCAGTGCCGAGCTGCGGGAGCTCCCGGCCCCGCCGGCCCAAGCGCCTTGCACCCAGCCAGCGTCCCGTTAGCTCTGCTCTTGCCTCACTTGCTTTTTACCCCTCGGGGGTTAGAGTGGGTTTTAGACACCTTCCCGACCTGTCCTCATACTGTCTCAGCTAGTTTACTCAACATGTCTGCTGGGATGACATGCCTCCCTTTCCCCTCGGCTACCTGAGACCAGTCCTAGCACAGCTGAGGGAACCCACCGCCCCAGAGTTTCTCCTTCCTCAGACCTTGCACCCTCGAGCACCACTAGGATGCCTCACTCCTGCTCTTTGTACTAGGTTACAGCGCAGTGCAATAAGTATGCCAGAGGGAGATGCAACCTGTGGTGAGAAACTCCTCATCTGTAGCGACTTTTCGTCCTCACTTTGCTTAGAAATTTGCGTTTCCCGCCCCGCTGCTCAGTTGTTGAGCTCACATATCAGTGAGTATTTAACAGGTCTGGGGCTGTTTTTCAGTTTCTTTCCTACACCTTATGAAAAAGCAGACAAGAAGTATAATCTCTTAGGTATATCGCACTTACATAGTATGCCTTGCGTTTAGGACAAAATACACAAACTGTTTATCTTACCAAAACATCTCTCTAGTGTCAGAAGAGCCCTCGTAGACAGGTGTTATGCTTACAATGAATGCACAATTGCATGCAAACATAAGTGTGAGCGTGTAAAATGTTTTCACCATTCTTCACACCCTATTTCTAGGTTTTTTTCTTTCCCACCCTTCATTCTCGCAGAGTCTGGGAAAGCTGCTGCTGTTTAGACTTCGTCTGTGTCTAAGGCAGGACATTTTAACACAAATTTGAACAGGGTTGGGGCAAAAAATGTTTTGACTGGCGTCATTTTGACAAGGTCATCCGTCATCTGCGCTACAGATTGATAACACCTAAATTAAAGGCAAACACGAGTAGGAACCCCCCCAACTGCCATTTCTAGGGGTTATAAAGTTGGGGATAAAAGCCTTCTTTAGGTCTTTGATCAATTCCATTGTGCAATATGTAATAATTTTCATCCCTCTAGCTCTAATAATCCTCTTTCTGAAGTTCTGCAGCGCTACCGCAGAGGGACAGAGGTGCGAGCTGGGAGTCTGTCCACACCGTCGCTGGCGGGCGCACAGCACAGTGTTGGGTACACTGACAGTGGGCGCACTTGGTTTTCTCTGTTTTCACTGCATTAATACAATGTCTCGTCCCTAGCCAGCTCCTTCCTGGTCAGGATTTTATTCCGCCCCATCCGACTCTTTCAACTTTTTTTTTTTTTTTTTTTTTAACATGCTCATCTGTGCTATGGGTTGTTTTCCTTACTGGACTTCTTTTGAAAATACTGAATTGCTTTTAGTGGTAGCAATCTCTAAGAATTCGTTTCGCTCTAGAAAACGTGATGAAGTAGAGGAAAGATCGTAACTAATGGACTTAAGTACATTGTCAGTACCCGCATTTGCTTCGAGTTGTTAACAGAAGTATTCCATGCGGGTTCATATTCAGGAGTACTTCAATCTGCTGGTTTTGGCATTTTTTTAACAGACAGAAAAGTAGCGCTTTGAGCGATCAAGGTGGCAGAATGAAATGTGTAGGCTCCCTTGACACCTCGGGACCCTGCCGAACCGGAGGAAAGGAAGAAAGAAGGCTCGTCGTCTCCGCCGGTCCTCAGGCCGGCCGGGCGGCAGGGAGGGAGCCGATCCCCTCAGCAGCCTGGGTCCGTGCCCCTGGCTCTGCCCGCGGGTCCGGTCGGTCACTCACTCGGGCGGGGGCGGCGGGGGCCGGCGGACACACTGCCCCTTGTCATTTCGCTTTCTTCCTCAGCGACAAGAACTCCCGCTGCGCCGGGTCCCCTCGACCTAGGGCGGGAAAGGAGGAGAGCGCCCGCGGGAAGGTCGGTGAGCAGCGGGTCAGAGCGGGTGCCGAGCGGCGGCCGAGCAGAGCGGGGCTCCCCGCGCCGGGCCGGCCGGAGAGGGAGCGGCTTGTCTCGCCAGGGCAGAGGACGGCTCCTCGCCCAGCCTCACCAAAACATCGCCGCTCCCGGCCCCCTCACTCCCTCGGGAAGAGTAGAGCAGGCAGATCCGCCAGCAGGGCTCCCATCCCTCAACCTGCGCCTCCCCGGGGTGACTTTAGCCAACCCTGACCTCTGGTCTCTCTTCCCCAAGTAGAGCGGTTTGTGCGCGTCCCTTCTATCTCTCCCGAGTTGGTCTATTTGTCACTATTTCTTGGGTTTGCTTTTGATGTGAGGTTTTTTTTAAAAATAATTTTTAAAAATGATTTTATTTTTTACTCCTGGATGTAAAGATGAGAGGGAAAAAAGAAAGGAGGCTTTAACTACTGCCATCTCCTTCCTCTTCTCTCTGGCTTTTTCCATTATTTAGAGGACGAGTGCTGAAACAAATCACATTGACCGTTTAGAAGGCGATCAAACCTTTATAAAAATCCATCGCCTACGGATCGATTGGTGAATATTTGCTAGGAATTTGTTCAAAAGAAATAAATAAGGAGGGTAAGTGTATTAAATGCAAAGGGGGAACACGGTGGTGTTTTTCTTCATTGATTAATGACCTCTAAAATAAAACAAGTGGGAAGAGGAGCCAAGATCGATAAATTAACTACCCAAATTCATCATTTTCCCTGCGATTGGTTTTGTTTTGTTTTGTTTTTTCCTATTAGGGTGTTTGGTTGGGGTTTTGTGTGGGGCTTTGTGGGGTTTTTTGGTTGGTTGCGTTTTGTTCTGAAAACAACACGTATGAAGGAAGCCCTTCTCTTTGGAAACTCGAAGGCTTTATTTTAGACTTGGGTTATAAAAGGGAACTAAACCCCTTTTAGAAAGGGATTGAATCAGGGACACCCTATCTGATTTCGTTTGACACACAATTAAAAAGTTTGCCTTTCATATTAATTAATTCTCCTGATCTGGGGAAGACAAATGGTCGGTTACCTCTGACAGGAGTCCGATAAAGGATTCAGCAGCTTTCCTTCTTGCCCTAGGCGTCTCCTCATTCCAGTTTTAAGGTCACGAGCGGCCGAGTTAATAATTCATTAATATAGACATTTATTCAGATGGGATTCACGGGGAATCGCTCTCCCCTACATCTCACCGTTCGGATTCCAGATCCTCTCGAAGAGAAGAAGAGGGGGAGGAGAAGGGCTGGAGGAAGGCTCTACACAATGACCCTACACGGACCTATTTCTACACACGTGTTTAAAACGTGGTGCTCCCACCGCGAGCCTTGCCAGGGCTCAGGCGGGCGCCGCTCCCCAGGCCCCAGCGGCGGCCGCGGCCAGGCCGGCCTGGAGGCACCCGCCGCCTCCCGAGCCTTTCCCGAGCTGAAGCCAGGCACTGCCCTCCCCCTTCTACTTCCCCGGAACCAGCAAGCGGCCGAAGCGCGGCAAGAGTCGGTGAAATTGCCCGAAAAAAACGCCGACAGCACGCCCCGGGGCCGGGCACGGGGCGCGGCGCAGAGAGGGGTCTCAGCCGGGTCTCAGCCGGGGTTCTCTGAGGAGGTCTCGGCAGGGGTCTCTGC
>NW_024582075.1:1527083-1536438 GCF_017639235.1 Corvus kubaryi
CAGGGGTCTCTGCCGGGGTCTCAGCCGGGGTTCTCTGAGGAGGTCTCCGCAGGGGTCTCTGCCGGGGTCGCTGCCGGGAGCCGCGCCCGGCGCGTCCGCTGCAGAGGCCGGGAGGAGCCCCCGGGGGGCGCTGCCGAGGCCGCGGCAGGGCGGGGCGGGCTGGGGTCGCTGCCGCCGCCGCTGCGAGAGCCCCCCGGGCCCTGGGGTGTCCGTCCGAGCGGCTCGGGACCGGCGCCCGGCCCCGCCGTGTGACACGGCCGACGCCGCCCTGCTGCCCACGACACGGAACTGTGTCTCTTCCGTGGGAGCAGGTAGTGAGGGACTGGCCGAGGGGGTCTGCTGCGGGGAAGAAAGGAAAACACCTGGCCACGTGGAATTGGACAGCGGTTGTTAAATGATTTGGCAATGGCCACGAGGCAGATGCCAGCCAGATCCATAATGACTTTCTGCCACTATTGACCTGATACGGATGTGAACTAGTGACCCTTGGGGCGAAATGCGCTATAGTCTATTACCAATTCCCCCCGGCCACCAAATCCTCCACACAGACAGATTCAAATATTTATGCCCATCAACAAAACAAACTCTGCTCCATGCAAAGCACACTGCAGATGGGATGAGAAAAGGAATTCTCAGTTGTAAAGACCAAGTAAAAATAAATCAAGTCATGGCATGAAGAAGGTTGCCACAACAAATTTGGGTTAAATTCATTCCTACTTTCACACAGAACCCATCTGACATAATTCTCAATTATTTGAGCATTATATAGCGGGTTTTTGTTGGTTTTGTTTGGTTTTTTTTTTCCTTTTATTTTCCTTTTAAAACCCAGTGTTCAATCTGTAATGCAGTACCTCAGTGTGGTTTTCCAGATAGGATTCTAGAACTTAAAATCTATTCTCTGGGTAATAACAGGATTAATAGGCAGAATACTTTAATCACCTCTGACATCTTTAAGCCCAACTTTTGTGGGTTTTTTGATTTTTGCAACCTGAGTGCACACTCTCGCATGTACTTCAATCAACAATTTTAAAAAAAAAGTGTAAGGGAGCAGCCTGAAAGGCAGACCTCCTTTAAAATCCCTGATGTCAAGCCTACCAAAACAAAGTGAGTCAACATTTTGAATGCAAGTCTGGGTGGCTGCTTCAAGCAGCAAAACAGTCTAGAGAGTCTAGAGCAAAACCGTCTTTACCTAAAAATAGCTCTCAGAAATACAGAATCTATTAAATATGATTCTTTGAATGTGACATAAGAAGGTCTGGAAAAAACTGGCATAATATTTGCAGAAATAAATGGATATTATGGGGTTTCTTTCCAATTTTGGCATAGGATTGTAATCGTGACTCAATGTTTTGAACAGAAAAATCTCACATTTTATGTTTTCCATTTAAGTGCTTTTTCAAAACTTATACTTTTCTAACAGATTTGTCTAGGCCTGAACTCTAGTAGTTTGTTTTGGTGGGGGTTTTTTGGGGGTGGAGAGGGGTTGGTTTTTTCATTTGGTTTGGTTTTTCTTGCTTTGTTTTGTTGTGTTGCTTTTTTTTTTCTTTATAAATCACCAGTGAAACTACTGATGGGGAAAGGAAAAGACTGACAGTCCCAGGGAAAAAAAGCCCAAAGCAGGGATTGTGTCTTCCTGTGCTTTGTGTACCATGTGGTAAAAGGCTGCAGGTATAATTCTGAAATATCTGCCCTGCCAATGTTCACTGGATGTTCTTACTGGACTATGTCTGGTAGATCACCTTTTGCTTAAAATAAGACCATGTGTCAAACTAACTTCAGTAAGTCAGATTCTTGAATACAAGAATTGTTCATTCTGACACCATTATTCAGGAATAGCCCTCTTGTTTTTTATGGTTTAATCCCAGCCAGCAGCCACTCGGGCCTCCCTCACCAGCGGGATTAAGGAGAGAATGGGAAGGGTAAAAGCCAGAAAACTCATGGTTTGAGATAAAGACAGTTTAATAGGGAAAGCAAAAGCCATGCACACAAGCAAAGCAAACCAAGGAATTATTTCACTGCTTCCCATGGGCAGCCATCTGCAGGAGAGTAGGACACGTAAAGGTGACTTTGGAAGACAAATGCCATCACTGTGAGTATGCACCCTTTCTGCCTTCTTCCCCTACACTTTATGTACTGAGCACAATGTCACATGGCCTGTAATGTCCCTTTGGTCAGTTGGGGTCACCTGTCCCAGCTGTGTCTCCTCTCAGCCTCCCACGCACCCCTGACTCCCTCACCAGTGTGGAATACAAACAGCAGAAAAGGCCTTGACTCCGTGTAAGCCCTGCTCAGCAAAACAAATACAGCTCTATATTATCAATCCTGTGTTCAACACAAATCCAAAATACAGCCCTATATTAGCCACTGTGAAGAAAATTTACTCTACCCCAGCCAAACCCAGAACACTGGTAAACTTTTGTGTGCAGAGAAGGAACTGGGGAGAGGGTAAGAATTCTGGAAGAACTGTTAGTGAGTACCATGAGGCATACCATGCATATTGTGAAAAATATCTGGTTACAGCTTTAGCACCAAGTAGAAGATTTTAGCTGCTATAGCAGTATTGCTAGGTAGTACCTCATGAGCAATGGAGGTTTCTAGGTAAATGAATAAAACTGAACATTGTATGAAGACAAATTCTCAAGGACCAATGTTTAAATCAAGAACTGAAATACCTAAGTAACTACAGTAGAGTACTTGCCATTGTGCAACTGTTGCTCTAGATCAGTTTCCAGTGCTTTACCAGACAAATGTTTGTTTCAGCTCTTCATGTGGTTAAACACTTCCCAGAAAGTTATCTAGAACTATAGAAGTCCAAAACTGAATCCAGAAATACAGATGTTCAAAAATAAATGACATAGATAAAACATCTGGCTTTTCAATAGAGAACAAGCATATGGAAGTTGGCAATTTTCTACAGCAAGGCTTACTTTCTGACATTCTCTAGTGTGAGTTATTCGAAGAAGGGAGCCAAAACCAAAACAGCTGATGTATGGAAATATATGAAATGACCACACACTTCAGGTGCTGCCTGAGCACCTCATTGTGAAATCCTGCACTCTTACCTTCTGACTAACAGGAATCAGTTTTTCTAGATTCCTGTTTGCCTTCTGACAACCAGACTGGCCTTGTTATTTCACTTTGAGCACCTGAGCTAAATCTACACTGGGAGCTAGCCCTTAGTTTGAAAAAAACAAGTAAGCTTTCTGTAGCCTGTCACAGGTACTTAGCCTCCATCTAGCTGAACTGATATTAAAAAAAATAGACAACCCTAAAAGGTGAAGCTCTAGAGATACATGATTTTGTGAGCTACTCCACATTTGGGCTGGAAAAGTTTAGGTATTCTGCTACACTGTCAATGCAAGTACAGATTTTGGGTTTAGAAATAAGAGAAAGCATAGACTGAGAAGAAACACTTTGGTCACTGAGTTCAGTACACTGGCATTGCAGTCAACTATGGTATAGCTGTTAAGTCCAAAAAAGTTAAAAAATAAATAATTTCTTTCTACTGTATGCTGTAAGAGGTGTATCCTCTCCTTCTTCTCCTGAAAATATCCAATAATAATCTCGAGGCTTTCAGTAGAAAAGACAGGAAAAAAAACCCCATAAAACTCCAAAATACAATGCACCATAGGTAAAGAAATGGAAAGACAAGTGATGCTATGGACCTCTGCACTGAGACAAGAGTTGGTCAAGTGAAAGTGCCCAAGGGAGCTTAGAAAGTGAATATGCCACTGAGAAAAGAGGAAAAAATGTCAAACAGAAATGGTCAGGTTTAATTTATATACATAAAAAACCCTTGACCAGTTAAAACTATAAACCCTCGAAGACATTAAGCATATCAGTGCACTTTTATGAATTCTTGATATTTGAAGGAAAGACAAACACTAATAATTTATCAGAACATGATTTTGTATCAAGAAAAAATGGAAAAAACCTGGTGCCAATGACCCCATTATGGTATATAAAGATCCAATTAAAAGACAAAGGAGGTGGGAGTCAGCCTATGGCAGCTGGGATCAGGCAACACCTGTCCTGGCATTTTGGGGTAACCACTGAGGAAAATAAAGGGCTAAGAGGTAAGCAACAAGCAGTAAAACTCCATCTAACTTCTTGACAACAAGCTCTGCAGGAAAGCATCAGAGACTTAGGCAGTGATTATCTGCCCCCCTGCTGGGCACACTGTCTATGGAACAGTTAGTGGCCAGGAGGGCAGGAGGAACTTGCCCACAATGTGAGGACTCAGATGACATGCTGCTCCATGTGGAGCCTGGGTGAAGCATCGTGGACGAAAGTTTCAGCTTTGCCTGACAACCACTGCAGACAAATCTCACTTAGAGCCACTGGCTAAACCATGTTCCTTTGCAAGAACATGACACATCCCTCGCTCCACTGCTGTGATCACAAGACTTCAGTTCCACCCTAAAACCAAGAGCCTCACTTGGAATGCTGTTCCTCCTGCACTACAGTTCTGACATGCAAACATTTTGTCTAGGAGCACGTATGGGATATCTCCTTCCACTTAATCCCAAAAGGATCACCACTGCTTCTTTTGTTCCAGTGAAAGAAACCCATCACAGATACGTTGTCCCGACCTTCATGACAGCAGAGCCTGAGGTTCTTGGAGTTTGCAAACTATGAAGTTCGTTCTTCTGACGCTTTTTATGTTGGTTGTTTAATTTAAAGTATGAGAAAGTGCACTTTAAGACAGGTTCAACAGTTATTATAGGGGACTTATAGGACAATGCATGCATAGTAAGTTACAGGTGTTTCATATGTTGGTAACTTAACCAAAGTATTATACTTTCACTTTGAATTTTGTTCTTAGAGCAGAAGAGGCTATTGTCCTGAAATAACTTATCACATTCCTTCTGCAGCTTACGATCTTCAGACAGCATTATGAAAAGCAGTCACATCCTTATTCACTCTGTGTCAACCAGACAAGTGCAAAAACCCTCAGAGGTAGTTTAATGTAAGTCTTGTGCTGAATGGAAGGGACCTCCCACATTGTTTGTTCTGCTGGTTGAACATGTTGTAATTTTTAGCTGTCAGGAGAAAAAAATAAACTGTAAAAAGTTGGTAAATCCTTCTCAGCTTTCTGGAAAACAGAGTCTCTGTCTACGGGTTTTGTGTGACACTGAAGGCTATGAGAACTAGCAAAATGACCTCTACTGCTATACAGAAAGGCATTTGGGATAAATTTAAGATTTCCTTGTCTACCAAATGGTCTACTAAAGAGAATGTACTTAGTGCTAAACTTGAAAATTTGTTTACTGTTATCATATTTTAAGCTAATTAGTCATATAAATTCTTTTTTTTGTTAAAGTCCCTAGTAGGACTATTGTTTCCACTAGAACCTTTATAAATTTTGAATTTTCCAAAAGCTAACAATTTCAACCTATTACATTTCTATTTCCAGGGAATATAAAATAATCAAAGTCATGCTGTCAATATCATGTATGATTAGGAACTTAAGGGACAAGCAGTATATGCAGCTCAGTGGAATTCTCGCACAAGTCATTATTTGTGTTGCCTCTTTTTAGATGTACAAACCCAGACTACACTTCTTAAATATCAATGGATTACTGGAGTATTTAACTGAAACAGATTTACAAAATTCTGGAGTGTTTTCACTACTTTTGATATGGAACAACCCATTTCTCTGGTGGAATAGACTTACAATGCATGCCAGGAAAGTTAATTGACCTAGTGTCCTCCAACATTCAAAACCTTCTATTTTTCAGAATAATTTCCTGTCTACTCTGCACCTGCACAGATTATTAAAACATGCCACACAATTCAATACAATGGCCCTACTTAAGATAAAATGCACTAAAACCCACAGATAATATAAAAATATTAAGCTTTAGTTAATAGTATTTGTACTATACTATATTTACACTAATACTACATCACTTAACATACAAGTGATCTTCATTATAGAGAGGAAACAAATGCAGCCATCACACAAATCCAACCTAATCTAAACCATGACATGTCCCAGGACATCTAAACTAAACCTGCAGTATTCTAAAAGCTCAGGCTGATTCTAGCAAGAAATTGATTTTACATCTCTGTTGCTGGATTGCTGTCCTTCCTGTGCCTGAACAGCACATTCTAGTTACATCTCCAGGAGGTGAGGTGAGTACACTGCTGGTCTTACTCTTCTGTTCTGTTAAACTTCAGATTCCCTGAACAACCCTGGCATGTACTTTTTCAAATGTGTTCTTCCTGCCATTTTCACTGTTAATTTGGTTGTCCAACATGCAATCTTGCTCTTCACCGAACTTCCAGAGAGTTCTTCAGATTTGCAAAACCATTTGAAGAGCAGAGGTGGGAAACTTGAGTAGCTAGCAGGAGAGCCAGAGACACTGCTTTCAGAAATCAGCATCAGGAAATGTAAAGATTCAGAAGTGGTGCCCAGAAAAAAAAGAAAAAAAAAAAGAAAAAAAATACAGATGATGTTTTCCTGCGTACCTCCTGTTTCTTTCAGGCTGTAAAGCCTCAAAATAAAGGCTTCACACATTTAACATAGGGTCACAATATTAGACTCCCTTCAGTGAATTCAGAGCAATGTAAGTAGTACAGACCATAACAAAATGTTATATTAAAGCATTCCTTTTATGATTATATTTAAAATTCCAAAGCAAAAAAATAATAGGGCTGGAAGGGGGAAAATATATTAAGCAAAGACAAAGCATGCATTTTGAGAAGCTCCCTTATATACCATATATATTTTCTTCTTTTCTATTTTAGTTTTTGGTAATCAAGAGTAAAGAGTAATAAAAACTTGCAAATTTTGATGGTATCAGTGCATTCCAAGTCTCACTGATTTCAGCAGGACAAGTGCTATAAACACCACCAGGCACTCAGAGTACAAAGCTTGCATTTTTAAATCAAGCACTCGTTGCCTGTCTTATTCCTAGAAAAGACTGAAGGTTTGCAAGATGTGGCTTTGATCCCATGCTTTAGACAAAAGAAGTAAGAATCATTTTAATATTATTTTAAATTCAATAGATTTATGCCATAACTAAAGACTGCAGTAATTGTCTTGAGTAGTCATTTGGAGAGAAAATGATTCCTCAACTAAAACCACATGATTGAAGAAATTACAGAATCATTATTACTTCTTTTGAAATTTGCCTAATCATTTACAAAGGGAGACAACATTCACAGACTAATTCAGAATAACCTAAGAACCTCTTTCAGGTTCAGCATGAGAACTGGGCCTTTCAACGAAGTCTGTTTAGTCTTCGAACAAGACAGCTTTCAAAGACATTTTTCAGAGTGTATCTTCCATGGAGCGTGCTCAAGGGGTATTTTCGGCAATAATTTTTATAAAAGGGAGTTTTCTAGAATGGTGAATGGTATGTCAATGTGTGTGTAGGCAATATAGCGCACCCTGAGTACAGTTTGAACTTGAGCCACAACACATTCATCTCCATGCATTTCTGTTAAAATCTGCACATACAGACAGATATAGAGCTCTGGAAATTAATCTGATAGCTATGCATTATGTTACCTTTGTATCCTAAGAAGCAGATTGCAAATCAATAGGGGTTCAGTCAGAAGGAATAGACTGCATAAAATAGAGTATGATACTGGATTTATTAGATCTGGTTTAGTAATCAGTAGAATCTTGGAACATATATTCACTTGCAAAATTAACAAAGTATATACTTACACCTATATATATAGTTATATATATATATTTAGAAGTACATAAAAATATATAAAGTACATACAGAAGACTAGTTTGTTATATGTAGTCATCTCCTAGCTTGAATAGACATGTGGAAGTTGCCACTTCAAAGAAAATTATTACTGTTAAGTGTACCTAATTTCAGCTTATTTAATGGGAACTTGACACTGTGCTGGAAGCTGTCCCTAAGCCTTTTACACTAAGACTGGTACAATTGTATCTGTTTGAAATCAAAATTTGACTGTGGTCAGCAAAGCGGCTATATAAAAATGACATCTTCCAACAGCCTTACTCCTTGTCTTCACTGAGCCATAGTTGCTTTTCCTTCTTCAGTTTTTCTGTGATTAAAATATATTTTTCCCCCGCTTTTAATTTCTGGCAATTGTGTAGAATCAACCCAGTGGTGGGAGAATTAGCTAGTTAGTTTTCCATTTATTTAAGATAAGCAGATTTATTAGTTAACCTCTGATTCTTTAATCTTTATTATCTGTGATATGGTGTGATCAGAAGAAAAAACAGCTCTGATTTTTGAGCCCAGGTTGCATTTTCAGGAACAGCTGCACTAAAACAATTTTGAATTTCTTAAAATAACAAATGCAGTGTAGAAAATCTAAGAGACAGTGAAAAACATAACCTTCAGTACTGTATAGTTACAGTCACTTAAAATGCATATTTTAAGGATTTTCCCACATAAATTCTGTTACAAAAAATCACCAATATTGGAAACCTGGGATGTTCTATTACTGGACTAATCTCAAATATATTTTTTAATTAAATACATCCATAATATTTCATATAGTCTTACAATCATGGAAACAATGACCCAAGAAGAATGGAATTAAGCTTTCCTTTTTCTAAACTTTTAAGATTTTTTTTTCTACTTGAAGAAAGTCAGATCGCTTACTAAATATCCCAGATACTTCCAAAACAATCTGGAGAATTGATGCTGACACTAAGAGAACTTGGTTATATAAAACATTTAAAATAATGTCATCTATAAAAAGAAATGGACCAGTATTTTGGTAGCCTTTTTGAGAAATACAATGTATTGGATCTGCTGCACACAAGAAATACCAAGCATAACCTAAAAAACCAGGCTGGGAATAATACTTATTAGCTAGAAGACAAGAGCTGGTCAAATAGAGCATTTGATTTATAAGGCAGGAATACCTTGAGTGCCAATACAGAATGCAATCAAGGCAACTATGGGCAGCTTTGGAACCAATGACCGATGATTTCACTTTACATGTCTTTGTTTTCCATCTCCAGAAAAGCTGACAAAAAGCCCAGTGCTAATAGACACTGTGTTGCAAAAAGAAGGGATCTAGCACCTGAAGACCTAAGCAGATGTGACAGACTGTATAGAATTAAATTATATCTGGGCAGATGGATTCCCAGTTGACAGTGCTGTCCACATAAAATGGCATGGAAACTAACAAAATTACACACAAGATTTGCACTGAGACATAAATGAAAAAAAACCCAGGACCTAAACCTGTTTATATCCTGAATAGTTGTCCTGGGTTGCAGTGTATTCTATTACCATCCTCAGGAGCTGTTGAAACCAGGTGGGGCAGTGTTTCCTTGCCTCCTCCCCCCAGACTGTCTTTCTGTTAATGGCCCATCATTGTCCTGCCGCCTGACTCAGAGATAACT